>NC_085014.1:8315275-8322775 GCF_963854185.1 Sardina pilchardus
AAAGACAGTTGGGCAGCAGCATTCCACATGATGTGTCAGGACACACGCACTAAACTGCACACTCGGCACAGTCACACTGAAGAGCTGGGCTCCCCCTCTGGCACAAATAGCTCTAGTGGAAAGTATGTGGAGAGAACATCTGTTAAAGAAGTGTGTGTGTGTGTGTGTAGATATCACTGTAGCCGGGCCCGTGCGTTTAGAGAACGCGCGCTCTTTTAGGACGCCACGGGGACAGTGCTATGGAACCGGGCTAGAATGGAATGGAACCCGACTGAATGGGACGGGATGGAATGTGATGGAACAGAAGTGCGGGGGATTCCAGAGCACTGGGACGGAACCGAGCGGAACCGGATCAATCTGCAGCCCACAGCTCAGAGTGGACACAGCTCTCTGGCCCGTCTGAGAACGCCTCAACACTCCTGTTGTGGTCACTTCAACAACAAGCGCTTACAACCGCTTGAAAACACCCAGACTGATGATGCGCATCTGTGGTCCAACTGACTTGAGAGAGAGAGAGCGAGCGAGAGGGCGAGATAGAGAGAGAAAGACAGTAAGAAAGAAAGAGGGAGAGAAAGAAAGGAAAGAAAGAAAGAAAGAGAGGGAGAAAGAAAGACAGAAAGAAAGAGAGAGAAAGAGAAAGAAAGACAGAAAGAGAGAGAAAGAGAAAGAAAGGAGAGAGAGAAAGAAAGAGAGAAAGAGAGTGAAAGAGAGAGAGAGAGAAAGAAAGAGAGGAGAGAGAGAGCTCATCATGCTTCCCCTCTCCTTCAATCAGACCCCTCCAGGCTCTGTCTCCAGACGAGGATTAAGCTCAGTTCCGGGACTACAGGACTCTGATTGGCCACTGAGTCCAGAGAGGCCACTCCTACATCCTCCATCCTTCAAAACAAACAGCCCCATTCACCAGCAGCCGCTCCAGTCCCCAGATCCATCAGCGCATTCACCAGCAGCCGCTCCAGTCCCCAGATCCATCAGCGCATTCACCAGCAGCTGCTTCAGTCCCCAGATCCATCAGCGCATTCACAAGCAGCCGCTTCAGTCCCCAGATCCATCAGCGCATTCACAAGCAGCCGCTTCAGTCCCCAGATCCATCAGCGCATTCACCAGCAGCCGCTCCAGTCCCCAGATCCATCAGCGCATTCACAAGCAGCCGTTTCAGTCCCCAGATCCATCAGCGCATTCACAAGCAGCCGTTTCAGTCCCCAGATCCATCAGCGCATTCACAAGCAGCCGCTTCAGTCCCCAGATCCATCAGCGCTCGCTACTAACATCAGAACTGTGTGAAGCGCCACTGAGAACCAAGCATATGGGGAGACTATGGAATGCAGCTAGTGAAACGCTTTAACTTCAGCCTTGGGCCATAGCACAGTGAAATATTTAGGGCACTGAGAGACACACACACACACACACACACACACACACACACACACACACACAGCTTGAGACAGCTTGCATCCAAAGGTGCGAGGAGGAAGCAGCCTATCGGAGAGCAACAGTGATGAAGGGAGGTGGTGTGTGTGTGTGTGTGTGTGTTGTTTTGCTAGGCACGTCATCGCTGTGTCACTCAATAATGAAAGGCTAGTCGAAACCAGAGAAGATGTCACTTGTGGAATTATGGGATGCCTGATGCAACAGTTGGCTTAACAAGAAAAAAAATACTTCAAACACAAACACACACACAAAAAAAACATGGACTTCAAACAAACACAAACAAATATGTACAGCTTTAAAACATCCACACTGTGCCGCACACGTGATCCAAGTTGCTTGTAAATACGCTCCCAAATGTGGCGGGCCTCCCGTGTTTTGGCTGCGTAGTGTTTATAAACAAACGAGACTGCAATGCAAACTGATCTACAGGAAAACGTCGGTCTATGCGCAAAGGTGTGTGTGAAGCCATCACCGAAAAACAAAATAATCCAGAAAATAATCCAGATTTAAACTATAATCCACCTGTCTCAATGACTACGGAGGGGTCGAGACAAATACTCAAATGTCTAGCACAGAAGAGTATTGTAGGCCTACATTAATGTATCATGTAGGCCTGTATACCTGTGCTGAATAATTTGGAGATATTGTAGGCCTGTATAACTGTGCTGAGGAGATATTGTAGGCCTGTATAACTGTGCTGAATAATTTGGAGATATTGTAGGCCTGTATAACTGTGCTGAGATATTGTAGGCCTGTATACCTGTGCTTAGAAGAGATATTGTAGGCCTGTATAACTGTGCTGAGAGGAGATACTGTAGGCCTGTATAACTGTGCTGAAGGGAGATACTGTAGGCCTGTATAACTGTGCTGAAGGGAGACTGGGAGATACAGCTCACTGCTGGGAGTGTGTTGTCTCTGCCTCAGCATTTGGGTGTCTGGTGTGTTCATCTGCATGTAGCTTGTGAGGTGAGAGAACACAAAACAAACACACTGTAGATAGACCTCTCACAGCTCCAGAGACCCATGCATACCACAACAGTGGGAACGCTTCTCATCTCTCAGTGGGTGGCACAAACACACACACACACACACACACACAGTAATAAGTAACACACGGTCACCTGAGAGCAACTCGCATCACTTGACAGTGGGCGATCATTGACTCATTTCACAGAAGCCACTTCACACAGGTCATCACACACACACACATTTTTTTTTTGCTGGAATATATTGTCGTCTCTCACATGGGTGTAACTATGGTGGGCAAGGCCACTGCACCAAGTTAAGATCAGCTGAGCATGCAAGTCAGGACACACATACACACCCTTGAGCACACCCAGACACAAACATAATCATATGCAAGCACTGCACACACACACACAAATAAGCACAGGTATAGACACGTATGCACATACATACACACACACACACACACACACACACACACACACACACACACACACACACACTCCTGAGCACACCCAGACACAAACAATCATAAGCAAGCACTACACACACACACACACACACACACACAAACAAGCACAGGTATAGACACGTACGCACATACACGCGCACACACACACACACACACACACTCCTGTGCACACCCAGACACAAACAATCATATGCAAGCACTGCACACACACACAAAAATAAGTACAGGTACAGACACGTACACACACACAGACACAAATATAATCATATGCAAGCACAAGCACACACACACAAGCATGGGCGCAGACATACTGTACATGCACACCCCATGTGCACACCAAACAAATACTCTTCCAGAATCCTCTGTGCACCACTCACACACTACACACACACACACACACACACACCCTTTCACTGAGTGTGCACTACTAGAATGACTCAGCAGAACATTCTGGAAGTGGATGAATAAAAAAAGGAAAGAGAGAGAGAGAGAGAGAGAGAGAGAGAGAGACGAGTCAGTGGAGAGGGGGTGACCAACTGTACTGTACGTCCAAAAATATGAATTCCAGCTTTCAAAACGCACACACTCACACACTCACACACGCACACACACACACACGCACACACACACACCTACCTACCTTTGTGCAACCTACAGTCAATTATGCAATACTGCCATGCCTAGTCCATCACCACCCACGCAGTAAAAAGGCTTGCACAACTCTGCCCATCCCAGAATCCCAGAGACACATGGTCAAGTGTAGGGCTGACCGAACACACCCTTGGCCAGAGACACATGGGCTACCTCTCATTTGGTGTTTTATACACCCTCCCTTCGCTTCTCGATCCTCGTCCTCACTGATCTAGATAAAGAATGATGGGACGGCAACAATGGGATAGTCTATCCAGCGTTAGTTATAGATCAGTGGGAACGAGCCTCGAGGATCGAGGAGAGAGAGCTTGAGAGCCACCCATGGTCAAGTGTTGGGCTGACCGAACACACCCTTGGCCATGGAGGAAGGAGCACGAGCAGAAAGCACACACAGTACGCTAGTGATGGCCGAGCACAGTGTCCTTGGAGCGGAGTGCATGGGAGGTGCCCAGAGCCATCTCAGCACGAGCACGCGCCCATCAACATGACAGAGCAGCATCTGACACTGGGCTAGACTCTCTCTCTCTCACACACACACACACACACACACTGGACTCTCTCTCTCACACACACACACACACAGCGTCTGACACTGGGCTAGACTCTCTTGCCTGGGCCTGTCTGGATCAGATCGCCTAGTCAGCATGCCTGTTGCAGCAGCAGCTCTGGCTTTAAGCTCGTGTCCTATTGGCTACTTCTCTAGTGTGAGGGGGAACTTCAGGAACGAGCCACAGATGGTGATTTTTGGATGCTGATGCCTTCATTCTAGACAACATTTTGTTCCATTGTGGAACTCAGTTCTTGAACAACATTTTAGTCCAGTCTGTTCCATTGTGGTAGTCAGTTCCACAGTATGGCTCTGGTCAGTTCTAGAACAACATTTAGTCCAGTTCTGTTCCATTGTGATAGTCAGTCCTAGAACAACATTCAGTCCAGTTCTGTTCCATCTCATGTTGCTCATGGTAGGGAGAAAACATGCTGTTATATGCTGTGACATTTGGGCAGCAGAATTTAACGGATGTTATACATTGATGTTATACAATTGAACATTAGTCTGGGGAGTCTGCTCTGTATTTTCTACTGCACAAGAGGCGTGATCAATGGGCATACAGTAGTTCAAATGATTGTACGCAATGCAATGGATTTGTAACAGAGGCAGGATAGAAAAGGGTGGAGGTTTCCAGGCTGAGCTACAGAGCGAAACCCAATCGCTGGCATATGGTGCTGGGTTTACCCAGTCTGATACAGCACATGTATCCAGGAACCTCTACATAAGGAAGCAGTGACTCAGCATATTCTTACATGTCGCTATATTTGTGTTGCTTCAGCTGACTCCCCCACAAGCCAGTCTGAGAATCGACAACCCTCTGTGTGTGTGTTTTGTGTTTTGTTTTTGCGTGTCTTGTGTGTGTGTGTGTGTGTGTGTGTGTGTGTGTAGCTGCAGCAGCATGACTGGGCGCAGTGCTGGGGCCTACCTGCAGGGGCAGTGAGTTGTGGGTGATGAAGGAGACTTTGAAGTTGGTGCATATCAGCTTCCCCCACAGGTCGTCCTGGCTGCTCTCCGTGCCGATGCACTTCCTCACGAAGTTGGCCTCGTTCACCACGATCTCCCCTGCCCGACAGGAAGAGGAAGTCAGAACGCCGCCCGCCAAACACATACAGGACTGGCAGGCCAGGGCGATAAGGTGTCAAAGATCAACACCGATACAGTATGCGTCAAAACAGCAACATACATCAGCGTCAAAACAGCAACACACATCAACGCCGGAACCTCATTCAGTAGAACCAAAAGAGAAGTCTGGGTCTAATACAACAACTACAACACCAACGGCAATGACGACCACAATTCAAGCTGAGCCACAACAAGGGGGGGGGGGGCACAAATATTGCCGATGCTTTGTGAGCCTGTGTACTGTGCGTTTGCTTCTGAGAACTGTAGCGTGTGTGTGTGTGTGTGTGTGTGTGTGTTGCTTCTGCGCAAGGAAGGATATGGTCAAAGCACCCTGTCACATCTTACGTGCTGACTGCCTGCAAATTAACCTGCTGCTCCAGCAGCAGCACAGACCCAGGTCAGAGGACACACACACACAGAGAGAGAGAGAGAGAGAGAGAGAGAGAGAGAGAGAGAGAGAGAGAGAGAGAGAGAGGTGTGTGTGTGTGTGTGTGTGTGAGAGTGTGTCTATGAGCTGAGTGAGAGCTCTGTGCATTCCTGTGCCCCAGGCTACAAGGGAAAGCTAATTAACCCTTATTCCTCCTCTACCCACAGAGAGAGAGAGAAAATGAGGGAGAGAGAGAGAGAATGAGAGAGTGAGAGAGAGAGAGAATGAGAGAAAGACAGAGAGAGGTGGACTTGAGTTGAGAGGAAGAGGGAGAAAGAACGACGCAAAGGCAGGGAGAGCCAATGAGACCAATCACTCAGATGCACTCAAACTAAGAGCACAACAGTAAAGTCATGATCACACCACAGGACAGAGAGCTGGGCCATACACACAAACCACTGAACCTGCACACACACTCACACGGCAGGACAGAGAGCTAAAACTTCAGACACACTCACACTGCAGGACAGAGAGCACACCACGGGAGCTCCTGACTGGTGACGGTCAAAGTCTCCGTTATGCTGCATAGCCGCGCCGCTTCCTCCTCGCGTATCTTTATTGCTGTCTCTAAAGGTGCAGTGGGCGACGCGGGTCAAACAAGGAAGCAACGCCGCACCTGTTGACCCCTCCCAGTCCCATCATGTGGTCCCTTCCTGTTGCTGATCTCTGTGCAGGTGTACTGTACAGGGAAGGTCCACTCCCACTCTTGTATAAAACATGTCTGCTCAACACCATGGTTAAGTATTTCTGGTTTGTGCTGAGCACTTGTTGACCTTTCAGAATAACAAATCCGTCAGAACAGTCCGTCACTGTTTTTGTTTTTTCCCCCCAAATCTCTAGTTAGTTTTAACTCTAATATCTTTAAACGAACTCTAAATAATTAGATCTAAATTGTTTTCCTGAGAAGACAGAAGCTTACATGTCAGTTAGCCATCTTACATCAGCAAAACATTGTCAGCCATTTCCCATTTGCTAATCTTATAATGTTGACTACAATAATAAGTTCCCCGATTTAATGCTTGAGAAACGATGCAGATCATAGACAGAGAAAGCATATGACTAGTGACTACTTCCATCTCAAAATCTCTCTCTCTCTCTCTCTCTCTCTCATCTGATGTCAAGGCAACACATAAACTTTATTGGTCTTTCACTTTCTGCTTGTGACATACGAGGACACATACACACACACACTCACATTAGGAGGATTACACACACACACACGCGCACACTACTCAAATGCTCTGAAACACTACAGAGGTCCATAAATACCTGTATTCCTAGCGCCCGCGCGCGCGCGCACACGCACACACGCACACGCACACACACACACACACACACACACACACACACACACACACACACACACACACACACACACACACACACACACACACACACACACACACACACACACACACACACACACACACACACACACACACACACACACACACACACACACACCTTCTCCCTCAGGTTAAACCCACTGTTGAGCTTTGACACACAGCTTTAGTGCAGATGAAAGGGCCTGCCTATATGAAAGCCAGGTGTGGAATCCACGCACGTGTCACTTCATGTTGCTGGAGCTGGAGCAGCCATCCTCCTCCTCAACTGAATACCCCTGAGAACAAACACACACACACACTCACACTAAACTACTCTCTCTGTGTGTGTGTGTGTGTGTGTGTGTGTGTGTGTGTGTGTGTGTGTTGCTGGAGCTGGAGCAGGCCATCCTCCTCCTCAACTGAATACCCCTGAGAACACACACACACACACACACACTCACACTAAACTACTCTCTCTGTGTGTGTGTGTGTGTGTGTGTGTGTGTGTGTGTAAGGAATACAGGCATTTATGGACCTCTGTAGTGTTGCAGAACATTTG
>NC_085014.1:8327775-8425275 GCF_963854185.1 Sardina pilchardus
TGTCCAACTGTGTCACCTCACTCATTCCATCTGTGTGTGTGTGTATCTGTATATGTGTCTCTTTGTGTGTGTCTGTATGTGTGTCTCTATGTGTGTGTGTGTGTGTGTGTGTGTTTGTGTGTGTGTGTGTATAAACCTTTGTCCACCCCAGCCTCTTGCTTGCCATTGAAGTGTTTGCATGTTGTTGCTTGGCATATGTACTAAATGTGCCCACATTAGCCAATGCCCTGTTTGTAGCGGTCCTGCCCATCAGGCCTTCCCTGTGCCTGGTGTGCCCGTGTGTGTGTGTGTGTGTGTGTGTGTGTAGGCAGGTCAGGGTGGAGGTGGGCGATGTGGACGGCAGAGTAAATACGGTGGGGCGGGTGGAGGGCAGCTAAATTGTGCGTTTAAATTCCATTCCCAAGACAGAAGTGGGTCAGCACAAGCACAGCTCCACTCTGCCTGCTGTCACCATGTTAGATTTAAAACAAATCCCACACCACACACACACACACACACACACACGCACGGTCGCGCACACACACGCACGCACGCACGTACATGTACACAACACACACACACGCACGCACGTACTGTACACAACACACCAGTGTTGAAATGCATCCACAAATCCCACACCACACACGCACGCACGGTCGCGCACACACACGCACGCACGTACTGTACACAACACACCAGTGTTGAAATGCATCCACAAATCCCACATACACAACAGCACCCAACACAAAGACAAGAATGACATTAAAACACACATTAACACCATCTGGAAACACACACATGCGTACACACAAACACGCACACACACACACACACACACACACACCCAGCTGAAGGGAGGGTTGTGTTTTTGTGTGGGTCAGCGTTTTAAAAGAGGGAAAGTATGTGCGGGGTGTCTATTTTGGAAACAGGGAAGGTCCATCTCGCGCTGTTTAATTAGAAAGCAGAAGGGAACGCCTCACAGGCCAATTACTCCAGATGGGGACACAGCTGCTCCTCCAGCTCCAGAACCAATACAGAACCGACCCAGAACTCACACAGCAGCTCCTCCAGCTCCAGAACCGACCCAGAACTCACACAGCTGCTCCTCAAGCTGCAGAACCAATACAGAACCGACCCAGAACTCACACAGCTGCTCCTCCAGCTCCAGAACCAATACAGAACCGACCCAGAACTCACACAGCTGCTCCTCCAGCTCCAGAACCAATACAGAACCGACCCAGAACTCACACAGCTGCTCCTCCAGCTGCAGAACCAATATAGAACCGACCCAGAACTCATACAGCAGCTCCTCCAGCTCCAGAACTGACATAGAACCGACCCAGAACTCATACACCACCTCCCTCAGCTCCAGTACCGACCCAGAACTCACACACCACCTCCCTCAGCTCCAGTACCGACCCAGAACTCACACACCACCTCCCTCAGCTCCAGTACCGACCCAGAACTCACACACCACCTCCCTCAGCTCCAGTACCGACCCAGAACTCACACACCACCTCCCTCAGCTCCAGAACCGACCCAGACCTCACACACCACCTCCCTCAGCTCCAGTACCGACCCAGACCTCACACACCACCTCCCTCAGCTCCAGTACCGACCCAGAACTCACACACCACCTCCTACAGCTCCAGTCCTAATCATATCTCCCCTATTCTGCTCCACATTCAAATCTTCACTTGGTTCTGTGCAAGCAGACCCCTTTCTAGATGCTTCTGTCACCGGCCAAATATATCGCATTTTTATTTTCTCACGCTGGGCCCACTTCCCTCTCCTCTCACAACTTCCACTGCGTGCGTGCATGCGCACACACACACACACACTCACCGTTCTATTCACACACATGCGGCATCACTCTTCCCATGGCTTCACCCAGGACTTCTCTCAGGGCTATTTATGGGTTCCGTCACAGCTGGACTGCATGATCATAATAATCCTGCTATAGCACTCTGAACAGCACCGTGGCCTAATTCAGCGCACGGATGGGAACCGAAATATCAGAATCGAGGAGAAATCGATGAGAAAGAACCGGAAACCAGAGGTGATAAGCAGAACCGTGACCCGAAATCTCTGCAGGGGCCTACTGTGCTTTTCCACTCTTCCATACAGTGTCCATGCAACACTGACCCACAGCACCGCTGAAGCAGACCCTACTTACAGTATATTACAGGGCAGCTCGTATCAATGTGTGCGCTCACACTCACGGAGGACCCATTTGTCCAAAGCCACTTACAATGTATACACTATATTATTAGTTGAATATAATATAAAACTATTTTCTAAATAATAGACATTTCTCTAAGTCGAAAAGCCCATAGCAAAGCAAAATAGCCATAGCACATGGTCATATATGCAAGAATGCATATGAATGAATGTGTAGAAATAGCTGAAAAATAATTTCAAAATAATAACCATGGAAGCATTTTCCTCTGCACTGCACATGGCAGTGTCCCACAGCTCCAAGTGTTGACATTTTGCCACCATGTCAAACAAACTCAACACCATGTTCCTGCAGCAGAGACTCAACTGGTAGAGCAAGTTGCCATCATGACAACTTGCTAACGTGTCATGTGTTAATGTCCATGCAAACACACTGATTAAACAGCATGTTCAAAGTGAATACTCAAAGTAGCACTGGATTAAGTTGCCCACACACACCGACAGCATGTAAATACACGCCCTACACTTCAGTCTATTGTGCTATGGGCTTCATGTTCTCCTACAACTCTCCACGACTCCAGAGGTGCGTTCAAGTTCACCGAACTTAGGCGAACATAGGCGAACGTTTGCAAACAGTATTCCGTTAACCTTGAGTTTTTGGCGAACGTTTGCTAACAATCGCAAACAGTCGGAGGAGGTGGTGCGCCGCGAACATATAGTGGAACTGGACGTGAGTTTGACGAACGCAACAATGCAATTACTGTTAGAATGGAATGTTAACACCAAATCGTTCAAATTCAACAGTTCAAAGAAAACATGTTCACCTCGAAAGTTCGCCTATGTTTGCGAATTTGAACGCACCTCTGGCCTACTGCCTTCATTCTGTAGTTGTCTTCAAGAGGATTTGACCTCTTCTTCCTCCTCCTCCGTCTAATTATTATCATCTTCATCACTGTCACGCTCCAGTCCTATTTACATGGACATTTACTCTTGTGGCAGATTTCCACACACACTTAAACTTGAGGATTTAAAATGAGGAATAACATTTATGCTACAAGGCAGAGGAGGCCTTCCTTGATTTACTACTCTACATCACTCCTGATTTTCACAACTATTTCAGCTGAGGGTCGTCTCTTCTACTTCCATCACCCACACTCCCAAAAGCGACCCCCATTCTTACTTCTCCCAAGTCCAGCTTCTCCTGACCCTGCGTCTTAGCGAGTGACATTCCCGTTTTTCCCATAGGAGCGCCGAGGCACACAAAGCCGGACAGTGTTGCGGGAGCGTAATGAAATTAGTCCTGTGCAAACTTCCCATATTGCCATGACGGACGGACACACACACAACCCATTACCAGACTATTTGCGGCGTTAGTGTCAGTGTGAGGGACCACACCGTGACAGCCACAGGAACAGGAAGTGAGCTCGTCTGCACGAGGACTGGACGGGCTCATCAGAGCAGCGCACGGTTTCTAACGGCAACAGTTCACAGACGACCTTTCACATCTAGCCACAACACAGCTTCTCCTAAAGACCAGCCCAAGCAGCTGGGTCATTTGGGTTCTCCTAAAGACCAGCCCAAGCAGCTGGGTCATTTGGGTTCTCCTCCAGACCAGCCCAAGCAGCTGGGTCATTTGGGTTCTCTTCCAGACCAGCCCAAGCAGCTGGGTCATTTGGGTTCTCCTAAAGACCAGCCCAAGCAGCTGGGTCATTTGGGTTCTCCTAAAGACCAGCCCAAGCAGCTGGGTCATTTGGGTTCTCTTCCAGACCAGCCCAACCAGCTGGGTCATTTGGGTTCTCCTCCAGACCAGCCCACCAGCTGGGTCATTTGGGTTCTCCTAAAGACTATCTGGATACCCCTAAAGACTAACCAATCAGCTGTCAGTTTACCTGTGGCAGGTGTGGCAACAGGACGTGGGAAGCTGCCTGCATACTCCTATTCAAATATTTCAAAATCAAATTCAAATTCAAATCTTTTAAACAGCCAAAAGGGAAACTACCTGACAGCATTATATTGCTTTTAATTGACCAGGACAACAAAAACAGACTACAGTTTTCCATACTGCAACAACCGCATGTTGTCCACAAAGTAGTAGCCGAGTGTCTGCCACTTAATAACCCACTCAACCTTATCTGTGGCATGCAAACCCCTCTGCTGATAGCGCGCACAAAACAAGTCTGTGTCCCGGTTGCATGTACGTCTACACAGGGTCATATCTCTGAGGAGGATGACACACAGCATAGGTCAGGTCACCTGCCACTCACACACCTTCACATCAGAAGTCTCGTAGGAGGCAGTCCCCTGATAACTCAGAAGGAAGAGGAAAGCGTTCTCAGACTGAAATCACACAGCTAACCCAGCTAAACACAAACTAGGCCAGTCCCGGAGGCTACAGCCATGAAGCCATGCATTAAAATTTCACACGGCTCTGTGAACGCAGACGGAGAACACAGTGACAGCTTAAGTGGGCATCCTTGTCAAGTAAGGCGGAAGAGACCTTTGAAGGCATTTATGAGATTAATCATTTAAAATCCTCTCCGCTCACCTGTATATACACACAAACACACACCTGCCTACACACACACACACACACACACACACACACACACACAAGTATGGGTAAGACGGCAGAAAGCCCAGACTTGCTCAGAGCTATTGTTAGCTAAATTATGCGAAGCCGTCTGCAGACAGAGAAGAAAGACATGGCTTCAGAACTCCATCACCATGGAGACCACTGCCAGGGAGCTGTGCCAGAGAGTGGTCAGGTTCCGTATACCATTCCAAGAGTTCTATAGAATGCAGCAAAGAATCTTGGGAATGAATGCTGATTAAGATTCTGTGGCTGCAGTAAACTCACACACATTATCCCATCAAGCTCTCATAGGCTTGGCTGGACGGTGGTCATCCACAATAATCTGACCATTAACCTCACAAAAACCACAGCTCTAAACTGTTATTCCAAGGAGCATAATCGTCATTGAACACAAAGTTGTTTGCATATTATGGCACAAAAAGCATATGAAAATGGTCTTGCAAAAATATAGATCTGTGTGATCTCTGTGAAGATTGTCATTAAAAGGCAGCCTTTGTTTCCAACATATGACAGAAGAAAGAACGTGAGCAGTGATGATAACCTCAATTCATTTTCTGATTTTGCCCAACTTCTATGTGTGTGACATGACTGCCAAACTCATGAAGGTCGTGCCAGGGAGAACTCACCTGGGAGGAGTTTGGCCTCAAGTTTCCGGATCGTCAGCTGCGGACTTTTCTTCAGGTCAGTCTGTGTGGATAGAAGACAAGTTATAAGTTACAACAACATACACATGTATATTTGTGTTTTTGAGCCAGCAGTCTCATTTCTAGAACGGTTACAGTAAAACATGGTCGTAGGCCTACACATGGTGAAAATAAGGTTGCAGTTAACAGGTGCATGTTAAAAGTTGGCTACGTTTGAAAGTCCCCTTTACAAGTTTAATGATCAGTAAGCAACTGCAAAATTCCAGTTCCAATACAGGCAGGCCTAAATCTACATACTGATACAGCAAACCTGTCCATCTTCATTTTGTCGAAATAAAACAGGCTCAGGTTAGCCTATCCCATTGACCAAAAACATCCGAATGATACTGCTATCCATCTGTATCACTTTAATGAGTAGATGCTAACTTAAAATCGCCACCAAAGTGTTTAACAAGTTTTTTTTCGGTCAACCATTTAAGGTTGAAATCCAAAATCTAAGGTGAATATTTACATCACTCACCTGTACAGGGGGAAGATAGGACTTGAAAGTCGGCTTCAGCGGCTTCACCGAAAACATGCTAGCAACCAGTTAGCCGAGGAGCTACCTTAGCTCACTGCGCAGAATTCAACTCAGAAAAAGAACCAAGTGAGCGCATATATTTGTCCAGTGCACGGCTATTTCGTTTGCACAGATGAGACGTTCAATATTCTAACAACTTGGTTCAAATGTTAGCTGGTTAGCTAGCTAGGTTAGCAGGCTACCAGGCTATTGCTGGCTAATGATCTCAAACCCCGAGCGCTTAAAGTCCATTTTCTTGAGTTGAAAATCCCCATTTAGTTCACCGTAACGTTACACCTGACCACCCCATTCGCACAATTCATCCGGTTATGTCTGGTCGCAGCTCAGCCAGAGTGGAATGGTCAATTTGATACCAAGTCCAAGCTATCGAAGAACCATAAGCAGCTGACAGATGAATCTCAAATTGCCGAACTTTGCCAACGTCAACCCCGACAGTCAGTCCAACGGGCTGTTGCTGGTGCATGCAACGTTAGCGAAAATCTTGATCCTTGACGCATTCAGGCGATATTTCGTAAGAAGAGCAATTGACCATCCCAACTTCTCCAAGCCTTTCTCCTGTAGACAGTTACGAGATACTTCAAAGAAGTCAACTAACCGGGGGTCATCGTTGACAACATTTTCGGGCAGGCAGCTTGCATCTCAAAAGCCGCAGCCATATTCACGTAGGGGAGGGGCTGAGAGCATGGATGTCCTCCTCAAACTGTGTTGGAGGTGTGGTCTACAATGTTATTGTTGGGATTCCTTAACCCACTTGTTCATATGGGACTTTAACTTAATCGCTTTGGTTCAGATCAAAGCCATCGATATCTCAAAGTTGCGACACTACCATTGACTCCCGTGTACAAACAATGGCGGCACTTCCGGGAACTTTTCCATTGAGAATGAATGAATATCTCAGAATTTTCTACATGACTTATATAGTCGTGTGCATAATAATGCATTTTCATTGAGTGATATATGTGTGTGGAAATGCAGTTTATAGTAATTTTCATCGAGTATTTACCGTAAATATTAATGCGATCGCTGCTGTCAATCCCGTAGTAAACCAGGGGCCGAGGGAACTACTGAGTCTAACCACTATACCACGTGACCGCTCTAATCTGGCTTTAACATGGAAGTCAACGGCTGTCGCAACTTTGAGATATCGATGGCTTTGGTTCAGATGTTTTTTTGGCGATTACGTTATATGGATAACTTCAAGTGCTTGGAATCACAACAATATTGTAGACCACACAAAAGCGTCTGCTGAATATCTTACCAACATCATAACTTCTTTCATGTGACTATTGGCTGCATGGTGCGCTGTGATTCTAAAATATAGGCCTACATGGAAAACTATTCACTTGAGCTGTAAGATCAGTAGGCTATAAGGTCTTCTACTCCATAAAGGACGCAAGAGAAGGCACACTTAATGGAAACTCAGCTGCTATTAAATCATGCACATTTTACGGTCAGATAAATAATGTAATTCGACGTTAAAATGTATTGAAGTAGCTTGTCTTTTCTTTTAAATAGATTAGCCTAATTTAATTTCCCTCAAGTAGACATATATTGCTGAAACGTCAACAGTAGGAGAGATACATGTATTGCACGGCACTGCCATCTTGTGGGCAGAGTGGGACTAACAGTGGCGTTTTAAACATGTCACTTCAACTCGTGGGTAGTTTTTAGGGGCGTTACTCACTCCTTTGAGTGTCGAGGATCCACACTGGCCCAGTGTTTGTAAAACCTGTAGCCTAACTGAAAAATAAATGGCCTTCTGCCCTACAGTGACTGAATTGATACCACATTTTGCAGTATCGCACACCACTACTTCTCGGCAAATCCTGGACGAGGAGAACTGCGGGCTGCCCAATGCACCAAATTGCTGTGATATTAATGCTGAAATATCTCACAAACTCTTTAATGAACACATAGAAAGCCATATATCAACATAAACAGCACACCTATACGGGGTCAGATTAGGCTACTTTGAAATGCAATCCATTGCTGACTGCAGATTAGGCCATTTTTTTTAAATCAGTAATCAATTGGATTGCATGTAACACAATCTGATTACTTTAGTTTAGGATGACTTTTTACACAATGGCTTATTTGATGTGTAATGCAGAAAAAGGCCTTGGAGGGGTCTTTTCTCCGAATTAGCACTTTAACAAACATGAAGATTTATCTGTGAAATAACAAAAGCACATATTAAAACATATTTTCCTACAAAAGTAGGCTATAACATTGTTTTTGTTTTTTTGCTTTAAATATAACTTTACAGGCCAAATTTCACACAAAGAGAACAACATAATATGAAGATAATGGATGCAACTGAAGTGAATTCAAGTGCAAAAAAGTGCACTATCTCCTTATAGCAATGATTCTGAAATACTAGAGTGCGAAACTCAACCTCGGGGAATTTAACAGGAAACTCGGGGAGCAAGAGTTCCTTCCTCATTGAAACTGGATAGGCGATAATAGCTATTTTTATGCATCTCACCCCAAACAAGAACAAGGACGATGATGACTGATATGATCTACATGATCTAACACATGAATAAATGGATGCAACAACATGAAAGGTGAGAAAATGGCCACTTAGAAATTGCACCTAGTAGCCTACATACATCAACTGAAAAACAATTAGCCCATAAACAGCAATACTTATGCAAGACCTGCAGTAGCCCCCTCATCAGGCCCGGACTGAGCGCTGACACAGTGCACTGCAGCAGTGGGATGCTATGGACCTGAGGAGTCATACATGGAGTTCTTCTTCATCATGGACCTGAGGAGTCATACATGGAGTTCTTCTTCCTCATGGACCTGAGGATTCATAAATGGAGTTCTTCTTCATCATGGACCTGAGGAGTCATACATGGAGTTCGTCTCCATCAAGGATCTGAGGATTCATAAATGGAGTTCTTTTTCATGATGGTCTTGTGTCCTGACGGTTCTGAGGTGAGTTCTCCATCCCCGCTGGTGGAGCGGTCAGTTTCCTGCTCGGGCAGCTGAAGAAGGGAGTACATGGGTTCCTGCTCTCTCTGGCTCACCGCATAAGGGGAACCTGCAAAGGGGAATTAAGGCAACGTTCATTTCTTAATACAAGTGCGTACAGAGTTCAGTGTTAAACATGAATGGAATTTTACTCCAAAGAAGACAAGCACCCAAACTCACAGTCATCATCACCGTCCTCTTCCTCCCCGTGCTGATAACTGGAGACAGTGATGAAGAGGGGCAGTGAGGAGAAGAGTCGAGAGAAAAGCACACAAAGATATCTGCTCTTAGTCATCACTTCAGAGACACATCCCAAAGAAAATAAATTAACACATCATCAAACACACAACAAGATTTGAAAGGTACCTTTGGAATATCACATGAGGAGCTGTAAAGACAAAAACAAAAAACAAGAACTGAATTCTATGTTTAAGATCAAATGCTAAAATTATTCGGAAAATACATGTAAATGTCTCACCTTTGGTCCCAGCTGATCTCCTTCTAAGTAGTATGATGACGACAACAACAACGATGAGAAGAATGGGCACCACTATGCCGGCGACGTAGATGCCTGGAAAATATGGTTTTGGATCATATCATCATTTTTACCAGTTCTTCGACAGAGGGATATACAGTATGTTTTTCCACTGTTCCTAGCACTGCGGAGGAGTGTTTGATGACGTGTTTTTAGAAAAGTGCTCTAAAAGCGAACATTACATTATTATTTTATTATTATTGTTATATCTTAATGAATGGATAGAGCATTACTTTTATTCAGACACCTCACTGCATTGTTCATTATGGCCATATGAAATGTCAGGCTGAATTTATGGTAATTCCACTGATTGTTGGATTGTCTTCAACATATTCAGGTTATCATTAAAGTACCAGTGACATAGTGGCATTGCATTATGATTCGGTATTTAGTCACAGCCACAAAGATAACTATGGACAGAGGTGGAAAACTCCAGCTTCAGTGAGTAAAGGTCTGACCATGTATTAGCACAGGTGATCTCATCAATTAGCTGTCTACCTAGCTGAGCTAATTAGAATCGCCTGGTTAAATGAATGGTTGGCACATAATGTGGTAGGACTTTCACTGAAGCTGGAGCTTTCCACCTCTGACTATGGATCATCAGGAATGAACGTCATCTCCAGACAAATCAAACAAGTTGCACATCCATATCAGGGTTTTTAAAATACGCATCTAACTTACTAACTGTTCCAACTCAAATGAAGAAGCAATGAGAAGGAAATTGGACTTCATGTGAGATTTATATTCTTACCAAATTTGACTGAGCCTGAATCACCCACAGTAACTGTAGTGCTGGTGATGATTGTCCAGTGCTGCTGGTTGTTTTTGTTCACTTGTAAGGCACACACATACTGTCCACTGTCTGAGTGAGTGGCATTACTGATCATCAGGTTATGGGTGTTGGTACCAGCGAGAGCAGGTTTGGATATGTTTGATCTCCTCTGCAGAAGATCTTTGTCAATGGCACAGTGTTCATCAAACCCAGAACTATGATCTCTATCATAATGACATGAGTACACACATGTGCTGCTCTCAGCTGCAGTCTTAATCCAGTACACCACAAAAGGCTGATTGGAATAACTTATCTTTGTTGTAAAGACACATGTCAGATTAATTGATCCTCCTGCAGACACATACACTGAGCTTTCCTTTACAGGATCAGACACCACTGTGGACAAAGTGAAATGAACATACTATAGCATGTTGTTAATCTTGCTGTTTTACATCAAAGGGTATCTTACTGTACATTCACACTTACTGTCTGGTTCTTCCTGAGCTACAATGAAGGACTCCACAAGATGACCAGAGGGTATGAATGGGTGAATGAAGCAGGAGACATTTTTGGAGTCATTAACACAAGCGAAGAATCCCCTCTTTGCACTGATGTCACACTCTCCGGATTTGCCTCTATTTATCTCTTTGCATAGGTCCGGTTCTGCAGCTGGACATTCTGATTTATTTGAATAAATCCCGGTTAATAAGCTGCAGTCCACTCTGTTGTCTGAGTTCACATCAGCCTCCCATTGACACGTTCTACAGGACAGTGTAACCTCCTCTCCTTTCTTTGGGTAATGGAAATGAGTGGACCCTTCAGGGGAAAGCAAAAAAGAATTTACTGAGAGTGAAATCTTTACTGTCACCTTCTAAAGTTTGTACATATTACATTTCTATGTGTAAAATAGGCTCCTGTGTTTAAGGAACAAGAACCTACAGTATATGATTGAGTAAACCTACATTAATACTATTTTACTTATCATAGGTTTACCTGCTTACTCACAAAAAATCAAATATTAACTTTTGTTCTGTAACTCACTTTGGATAAGCTAAGTAACCAAACTGAACATTTTAGAAAATGGTTTCAGAACTAAAATCATCTCCTACCGTGGCATTGTATCATGAGACAGACTAGAAGAATGAAACTCCGTGACTCCATCACAGCAAATACAGCATATGAGGAAGTGCTTGACTATTTAGTGAACAGCACACCCCTTTGAGGAGGTGGTTCTGACTTGGCCAAGTAGCAGTACAGTAAGTCATCACGAGAACCATTTGAACTGAAGTTGAGTACAACCAACTACTCTTAGGAGCACACATGAAATGCATTGCAGATCACTAATGTAAATTGCTGTGGTCAGGACTAAACTGACCACTGCACCAGGCTGACTTGAATTTGAACACAGAGCACACAAAACAAGCTTTATGCTGAAAGCCATGAATATAAAACATATGCATTTCAGAAACACTTTAAAATAGCTAGCTACACAATGAAGCATTTGTAAACTGATAGTAAATGGCTCAGTATAAAGCATACACAGTAGTAAATCTATCTAAAATATGTTCATAAATATTGTATTAATAATAAATGAACAATGTGTTGATGATGTAATATTTCCATTATTTAGCAGTTATCGCATACATATGCCTAATGATTAGTATAACACAGTACACTAGGCTAGGTGAACCCAGCCTGATCTGCTGGCAATTTGGATTTCGCCCTGCAGCTCAGGCTTTGAAATCTGCACATCTCTCCTGCTTCCTGTCCACAACCTTTGGGTCCAGTCACAAACTAGCTTATCCAAAAGACCCATCCGGATCATTGGTCTGATTGAATTTGAAGGACTATCCAAGTGTATGGAATCATTTGAACTATGCCCATTGATCAGACCTCTGTGCAGTAGAAATAAAGTGCAGACTCCCCAGACTAATGTTCAATCTGAAAAGACTGAGCATAGTATGATGATAGCCAGACTATATACACATCTTTCTGATTTAATCTTATTTTACTTCATTTAAAGACCATATATGATGCTTGTTACAGTTCAAAACGTCGATATTGCATCCTGACAGCCCTGAGTGTCTGCTGGTTGTGTTACCTGCGTTGTGTTGAGCCATGCGGTTCAGCCCTGCACCCAGGCTGCTATCTCTCGGGTCAGCACTGAGGGGGGTTTACCACCGTGCTCACTACAGTTACAGGCCAGCAGGCTCTCTCTCTCTCTATGTTGCACAGCAGACTGTTAGTGTCCTCCCTGGTTTAGATACCCACCAGTTTTATCCGATCATGTAGCCTATTACAACAAGCAACATGGCAACATGCATGTTTAAACATTTCAAATGAAATGAATTATGGAAACGTTTCAAATGAAATGAATTATGGAAACAACTGAATATATACATCAGGACTAGCCACTTCTGAGCTCATCGTACAGTGAGATTTACTAAATGTTCTAAATGTTATATTTAATTTTGTCATTGATTTTCTCAAGGCTCGCCATACCTGCACTCTGTTTTATAGGACATACAGTACATAAACATTATTTGTTTACTTATTTATTAATGATTAAACTCTATATGAGTGAACATACCCAAAGGGCTGCCTTTGGGCTGAGTTCAATTTGAAAATGTAGGGTAACTTCACATTATTTTGTGTCACCTGTGACAAGTGACATCATATTGTTTCTTTCTAAAAGTTAGTCTGTTTAAGTCTGTCACTGTCTGGTTGTTTGTGTCATTCATGCACCGATCTCACTGACAGCTTAATACACTCCTTCATTGGAGGAAGTGAAGAGGAGACATTAGTGGGTGGAGATGCATGTGTGGTGTGAGGGTGTGAGATGTGTGAGCCTCACACAAGAGACTGAGCCTCCATTCTTACCATTTTGCAAAACGTAGGCCTACATGTAAATGTTTCTACGTGCCTTTTAAACAATTTGACATCATTCCTGACGTACTGTAACTATGGAGTTACCAATAGCAATAGATTCCAAAACAGGCTATGGTGTGGCTGGTGGGATGAGATCACCAAACCATCCCAATGTAGGCCTACCAAAAGAGTAAACATATAAGCATGAACAGAAACTAGGTGAAATATGTGAGCTGCTTCCCTTTGGTGGTTAATGCAGGATTAGGGTTGGGCGATGTCCCCTTAATTGGCATATGACGATGTGTACTGTAAAACATCGCGATGGACGATGATATCAGTCTTCTACTGTGTGGAAGATCTGCTCCAAGAAAATCCTAGTAAGAGACCGACAGACAGCCAATCTGGGCCTCGCAAAAAACCTTTTTAAAGTGTACTTCCTGTTTTAAACCAACTTCCGGTTATCACAGGAAGTCATGGATGGTCTCAAAAAGCCGCTTTGAAGAGATGAACAACATGTATGAGTTTCAAGTCTCAAATTTTCTATCAAGAGATGAAAAAGTTGGAGACCACCGGATCGGTGGTTGGTGGTTTTTAGCCCTTAACCTCAGTTAACACAGTGGGTTCAAAGGCCATCGTAACAGGGGTTATACATTTCACAGTGTTCTCCCTCAGTATCTCATCTGTCTTATATTACATTTTCAGCCTTGTGTGACTTGATCCACTTGGCCATTTTAAGCCCCTCAATTTAGTCGCCTTTTTCATTTTTGGCAACTCTTGGACATATTCTAAGGGGTCAATAAAGAGTAAAAATGGGATATACAATTTTTATCCTGTTCATAGGATGGCATTCCGATCCCTCAAACAGAAAAGCATGGGTGTAAACCCCATATTGTCCTTCTAAGAGGTTCATAAAAATCGAACCAACACCTCCTTCAGCCAAGACAATTTTTCATTTTTTCTAACTTCAGACATGTACTGAGGGGATATTAAAGTGGACAGGTCGGATCTACCACATTCACATGGTCTACAAAGTGGCATACTATTGCAGGAGAAAATAACTGTTGGATTTGCATTTCATCTTGTCCTTGAAAAAAGGCAATGAAATTGGCATTTTTAGGAAAAAACACCATTTTGGCCATCTTTGAAGGCCCATAGCCTCGAAATACGAACACTTACCATCTCAATTTTTTTTCAACATGTTCTCTTACTCGTGGACTATATATATGTAAAGTTTTAAAAATGTGAGTGCTATCCATTCATGACCATAAGAGAACAAAAACAGTTTTTTTGTTTTTCATTGCTTTAAAAAAAAATATGGGTTTGTTTCGATGAATAAGTCTTCAATGGTGGGAAGGACTATAATTCCTTTGTGATATTGGACAACTAAACAGGGTACTGCCCCAGTGTTCAAATTTTTAGAAAATAATATGCTAGGCTTAAGACAGGAGAGGGGTTTAAAAAAAAGTAGTGCTCATTAAATACAGGCATTTTCAGCCTTTTTTTAGGACACGTCTATCCACATTTGAAGAGCCATATCTCAGAAACTAAACAAGATACCAAGCTAAAATTTTGGTTTTCCTCTAATGAGACATGGAGGAACATTTTGACCAAAAATCAGGAAAAACTGAGGACCATGGTGTCGGACCTGTTCCAACTGATATGGAATTGCCCATACGGCGGCCATCTTGAATTTTTGGACAAAAGTTAACATGCCCCAAGTCTTAATCTGTTTCAATAGGGGTTCTGACCTAGCCTGGGTTTCCCATACTGCCTTGCGCGGTGATTTCTTTCACGCTGCTAAGGCAGTCTGGAAACTAACGCCCCCATGTTCGCCTGATGTTGGAGGCCAATCACAGAACAGGGGAGAAAGCAAGACCATGAAGAGCTATGCAGAGACGCATTTGATTGACATCCGTGGCGCCCAATGAACGGATCTGGGCATTTTTTCAAATACGAGAAAATGAACGTCTGGTTGCCAGACCACGTCTCATTTGAGAAGTGGGAGGCGTTAGCCAGGCTAGTTCTGACCAGGAATCCATTGAGAAAACTTTGACAGAAAACTAGGCCCAAAAAGTTGAGCAAATGACCTGTCTACAGTCATTGCCATGGACATAGACCATTTTCATGTGACATTTTCATGTTAGATATAATTTTAGAGATGTTATTTTATAAAATGATGTTGGCTGCAACCCTGAATATTTGAAGTAACCTAGAATGGATTAACTTAAATTGAGGACAAAATAAGACAGAAACCCCAGTGTGTGGGGTGCACATAACAGGCAAACTAACATGCCACGTGGAAATAAGGCACCTCTGTCAAAGGCAAACCTGTCTAATACTTTGAAAGGTAACAATTTATTCTTAACATCGCATACATTTTATACAGTGTATGCTAATGCACTTTTTTAACTTTTAACCCCTTCATGGACGGGTTGGCTGTAAACCGAATTGCCCCTCGGGAACTTATAAAGTTATCTGAACTGAAATGCACAAAAAAAAAAAGAAAAATCTATTGGTCACAACTTTATGAACATGTGGGTTTCTAAACCAGACCAGTTAAGAACCACTGGCAAATGAAACATTTCACACGTTCCGGTTTTGCTCAATTCCTGAACGGTTGTTGTTCAAATCTGAAAATGCAACTGTACTTGGGAAAGGACAGATGTAGGTTACGTATGTCTAGTGGCAAAATATTAGTTTTCAGTATGGTACGATGTTTGTAAGTTATGTGTAAAAAAGTCCTGGCAGTCACCTAGGCTATATGTTGGTGTCCCATATACAAGGGGAATATTCTCACCCCTATGCCACTCTGTTTCGAGGGGCAAGGGGTAGGCTAGGCAAGGGGAAGGGGAAGGGGAAGAATGAGAAATCTGATTGGGCCTTAGGGTCAGTACTAGCATTATGAGTGCAATGCTATGCTTCCATAGATAGCCAGCTTAACCAGAAAGCCAGTTTTAAAAGACATTAAGCAATAGTTTATATTAAGGTTAGTCTTTAATTGGTGTTTGTGTCATTCCTGTTTCGTGAAAACATGTTTCAAGTAGGCCTATTTAGTTGTAGTTGTATTTAGTTTAGTGTTTGTGGTTTGATGTTGGATGATTTTGTTTAGCTCTTTGCCAGCTCAGACAGAAAAAAGCAGGTCAAATTATTTTGACAGATGGCATAAGTTATTGTGGGGGAAAATGTCTTGGATGAGTATTTTTCTATATCTTCATTGAGAGAATAGAATAAAACAGAATAGAAAATAATATATTTTAATGTCTCCTGGAGGGAGCCTATGTGTTCTTCTTTGTTCTTACTGTATGCATGAGTATAGTGTTGGGCGCATACTCATGCATGTGTGCTAATTTAACAGCCCGTTTCTGTTTATCTACATGCCACCCCTGAGTTAATTGGTGCTGTAATACCACTGCGCGACTGTAGGGGAGCCCTAGAACCCAAAACTGTGCTGGATGCCATTCATTTTTAATTACAATAATTTATTGCAAAAACATGTCTCAATATGAGTCATTCTGGTGCTGATGTGTTAAACGATACTGGTCTCTCTCATAGCATGGACACGTAGCAGTCTGACAGTACAGGCTATGTAGCCTAGCTTGGCTGGTGGGGTGAGATCATCACGCCATCACAATGTACCAAAAGACTAAACATAAGCATGAACAGAAATTATGTGAAAATATGTGCGCTGCTTCCCCCTGGTGGAGAATGCAGGGTACGACAATATGAACACTAAAATGTAGCAGGCAGGCAACATCTTCATTTGAAGTTAGCAGTAGCAATACCAGAAGAGATTCCAATTCTGGTTATGTCGCCTAGCTTGGCTGGTGGGATGAGATCATCACACCATCCCAATGTACCATAAGATTAAACATAAGCATAGAACAGAAATGATGTGACGTATCTGAGCTGCTTCCCCCTGGTGGTCAATCTCAGGGCTGTAACAGTCATCTTCCAATACACCAGACTCATTAATGTACCTCAGCTTTAGAGCCTCTTTAGAAATTCTGTTTCATATGAGTGTGTTTCATACAGTTTATGATATCTGTGTCAGTGAAAGGTCATCAATGTAGCAAAACGTCATCATGCTAATAATTGTATTATTTATTTTGTATGTGTGTTATTTGCCAGCACATGTTCCCATTAAACTGGATTGACCAGTCGCTGATTTAGATTGTGGTGGTTGACATTAGGCTCATTCGGATTGAGTTGCGGCTAAAGGCGGCGGTAGAGTCGACGGGGAGTAGAGTACAGAATGAACAGGTGATGGGGGTGTAGAATGTGAGTGTGACTTCACAAAGGGAGTAGGCTACAGAATGAGCAGGTGATGGGGGTGTAGAATGTTCCGGCGCTGATCAGGTGATGGGGTGTGGAATGTTAATAATAATAATAATAATAATAATAATAATTCGTCTTTATTGTCTCTACAGGAGATACATTTTGCGTGGACAAGAGAGGGTGTGGTTTACATGTACAAAAACAAAATCTAATTTTTTTTGTGTCGCGGCACGCCGCGTACGCTTCTGGTGGGCGATGGCCTTTAGGTACCACAGAGGGAACACACAAGAAACATAAAGTACATTCTGAACAAGAAAACATGTAAACACAGATATACTAGAGCCTAGTTTGCCTACAGCCATGGCCCCACAGCAGACAGCCATTTTTCAGTGCACACAACCCTCCCTCTTGACCCTGTCACCCCATCATCAATAATACTACCCCTATTGGATATCTATTGCACATACCCTCTAAATATTGAGACTGAATAACCCCGCACACATATTACCTAAAATTACATTAAAACCTAACACAAGCACCCCGACTCCAAAGTCATTGATTTTAGATGTGTGATATTTGTTAACACTGACTTGTTAACACTGACTGTAGGAAAATGTCCTTTTTCCTACAGTATGTCCAGTGTTTTTTCCCTCTATTTTGCATCTAGATTGTGTAATGCTGCCATCTAGTGGCCAGTGCAGTGAGATGTTTTTGTTTGTTTGGTTTTTTAAGGCCTTTTGACTTTCTTAACTGTTAATGTTAATGTAATGTTAATTGATATCTTTGTAAGTTACTTTGGAAAAGCGTCCACTAAGAACCATACATAATAACACAAACCAAATTGATGATTTGATGTCGACAGGCAGCCCTGTTACCGCTGCATCTTACCCAAAACTATAATGTGTCCTGCCAATATTATCTTACATATTTATCTTTTTTCCCCACTGAAATGACAAGAAAAGTCTGAAAGGTTCTCATCTAGGCCTGCAGAAGGTAATGGTGTGATTGAGGATAAACATATATCAGCATTTCCTCTTTTTTTAATCTTCTTATGGACGTAATTTGTGGTCTATTGTTTCAGACTACTGGACTGCTGGACGTGCAAACCCAGTTATATATTAGTCACACATGCCTTCACTTCCTTTATTACAGTTTTAAGTATTAGTATGCATTGATGTTAGATGTTGACAAAGGATATTAAAGTATTACAGTAGGATAAGTATCTCTGATGTGATCTTCTAACTGCCTAGATAGAAATAAAGTATCCCGTTGTGATCGCTCTTTATTTAACTGCTCTACAATGCATCAGGCTTTTCCTGCTCCTCAGTGCCTTGGTGAACATGCCCCCAGGCTTCCCTGCCTCCTCTAAAGCAGTCATATCAGAGGGCTTTGGAAGGATAAGGACGCGTCCCAAACAGTGCAGTATAGAATAGAATAGAATAGAATATATACTTTTTTGATCCCGTGAGGGAAATTCGTTTGTCTGCATTTAACCCAATTTAAACGAATTAGTGAACACACACAGCACACAGTGAACACACAGTGAGGTGAATCACACATTAACCCGGAGCAGTGAGCCTGCCCAACCAGCGGCGCTCGGGGAGCAGTGAGGTGTTAGGTGCCTGGTCAGGGATCTGGTCAGCCCGAAACCCTAATCAGTAGGCCACGGCTGCATATAGTATAGTGATGTTCTAATGATAAGGACATTAGAGGTCACAATAGCACAAATGTGACGTCCCCTATAGAGGTCACAATAGCACAAATGTGAAGTCCCCTGTAGAGGTCACAATAGCACAAATGTGAAGTCCCCTGTAGAGGTCACAATAGCACAAATAAAAATAGCACACTAATCTGATGCTGCCTGATGACAGCTTATGTGACTTCTGTCACTCATTCCCTGACTGATAGGTGTTTTTAACCTCAAACACATCTGATACACACATGAGAGATACACACACAGAGTTAAAAAAAATGTCCAAAATATGAAGTAAGAGAAGCTATTATAAGCACATGAAGAGCATCTGCAATTGAACATTAAGAACCTACATGACATAAGAGCAGATCGTACATGAAGAACATCGGCAATTGAACATTAAGAACCTACATGACATAAGAGCAGATCGTACATGAAGAACATCTGCAATTGAACATTAAGAACCTCCATGACATAAGAGCAGATACGTACATGAAGAACATCTGCAATTGAACATTAAGAACCTCCATGACATAAGAGCAGATACGTACTGTACATGAAGAGCATCTGCAATTTAAAAGTTCAGATGCAGAAGCCTCCACCTCACACCTCTATAAAACATACATAACAATGGTGAGGGAATTCAAAAGCTGCTAAATACCTCTCTCTTCCTAGTCTGAAATATTGTTCTTCTTCATCATGGACCTGAGGAGTCATACATGGAGTTCTTCTTCATCATGGACCTGAGGAGTCATACATGCAGTTCTTCTTCATCATGGACCTGAGGAGTCATACATGCAGTTCTTCTTCATCATGGACCTGAGGAGTCATACATGGAGTTCTTCTTCATCATGGACCTGAGGAGTCATACATGGAGTTCTTCTTCATCATGGACCTGAGGATTCATACATGGAGTTCTTCTTCATCATGGACCTGAGGAGTCATAAATGGAGTTCTTCTTCATCATGGACCTGAGGATTCATAAATGGAGTTCGTCTTCATCATGGACCTGAGGAGTCATAAATGGAGTTCTTCTTCATCGTGGACCTGAGGAGTCATAAATGGAGTTCTTCTTCATCATGGACCTGAGGAGTCATACATGGAGTTCTTCTTCATCATGGACCTGAGGATTCATAAATGGAGTTCGTCTTCATCATGGACCTGAGGAGTCATAAATGGAGTTCTTCTTCATCGTGGACCTGAGGAGTCATAAATGGAGTTCTTCTTCATCATGGACCTGAGGAGTCATACATGGAGTTCTTCTTCATCATGGACCTGAGGATTCATAAATGGAGTTCTTCTTCATGGTCTGGTGTCTTGATGGTTCTGAGGTGAGTCCTCCACCCCCGCTGGTGGAACAGTCAGTGTTCTGCTCGGGCAGCTGGAGGAGGGAATATATGGGTTCCGGCTCTCTCTGGCTCACCGCATAAGGGGAACCTACAAACGGGAATTAAGACTTAAGCTTACATCTCTTAATACAAGTGCGAAAGGAGTTCACTGTTATAGCATGAATGGCATTTCACTAAGAAGACGAACAGCCAAACTCACAGTCATCATCACCGTCCTCTTCCTCCCCGTGCTGATAACTGGAGACAGTGATGAAGAGGGGCAGTGAGGAGAAGAGTCGAGAGAAAAGCACACAAAGATATCTGCTCTTAGTCATCGCTTCAGAGACACATCCCAACGACAATAAATGAATACAATTTATTAACACATCAAACATTAACATTCACTAATTTATCAAACACACAACAAGATCTAAAAAATACCTTTGGGATATCACAGTCTGAAGAGCTGTACAAACAAAAACAAAAATAAGAACTGAATTCTATGTATATGATCAAAATATCATCTAGTTATGAAAATACATGTAAATGTCTCACCTTTGGTCCCAGCTGATCTCCTCCTAAGTAGTATGATGACGACAACGATGAGAATAATGGGCACCACTATGCTTGCCACGTAGATAGGAAGGGGATCAGTGCCTGGAAAACATTATTTTAGATCATATCAACATATTTACCAAAGTCCTTCAGCAGAGGGATATGTACTATAGGCCTACGTTTTCCCACTTTACTTACCAGCACTACCATCTCCAGGGGTGACAGTTGTTTCATGAGCACTTTGTGATTTGTTTTTAGTGGAGGACTCTATAAATAAACATTATTATTATATTGTTGTTATTATTAGCCCTGCCTTAATTAATGCATATAGCATTACTTTTATTCAGACACCACAGCATTATTCATTATGGCCTCCATGTGAAATATCAAGCTGAACTCAAGCTGAAATATCAAGCTGAACATTATGTAGTCATGTGCATGGAGATAAGTATGGATCACATGAAAAAAATATATGTCAGCTGCAGACTTATCAAACAACTTGTACATCCATGTCAGAGTCATTAAAATATGTACCCCACTAACTCCATCTCAAATAATAAAGTAATGAGAAATAACTTGGATTTCAAGTGAGGTTTTATATATATTCTTACCGGGTTTGACTGGATCATCCACAGTGACCGTAGTGTTGGTTATTACTCTCCAGTGCAGCTGCTTTTTGGTGTTGTTCATTTGTAAGGCACACACATACTGCCCACTGTCTGAGTGAGCGGCATTGCTGATCGTCAGGTTATGGGTGTTGGGATGAATGAGAGAAGGTCGAGATGTGTTTGAACTCCTCAGCAAAAGAGCTTTGTCAATGGCACAGTCTTTATTGAAACCATGCAAATCTGGGGTTAAATGAAATGAGTACACACATGTGCTGCTCTCAGCTGCAGTCTTAATCCAGTACACCACAAAAGGCTGATTGGAATAACTTCCCTTTATTGTAAAGATGCACGCCAGATGAATTGATCCTCCTGCAGACACATGCACTGAGCGTTCCACTACAGGATCAGACACCACTGTGGACAAAGTGAAATGTTACACACTGTGACATGTCATTAATCTTGCTGTTCACATATTGCATTCACACTTACTATCTGTTTCTTCCTGAGCAACAATGAAGTATTCCCAACCATGAGCAGAGGGTTGGAATGGATGGATAAAGCAGAAGTAAGAATTAGTCTGATAGACACAAGCAAAGAATCCCCGCTGTACACTGATGTCACACATTCTGGATGTGCTATTTATCTCATTGCAAGGGTGCGGTTTTGATCCTCCAACTCCACATTTTGTTTTCTTTAAATTAATCCCCATATTCCCGGTCTTTGATAAGCTGCAGTCCACTATGTTGTCTGAGTCCACATCAACCTCCCATTGACATGTTCGACAGGACAGTGTAACCTCCTCTCCTTTCTTTAGGTAATGGAAATGAGTGGACCCTTCAGGGGAAAACAAAACTCATTTATTGATGATTAAATCTTTACGGTAAACGTTTATTTCATAAGAATGTCTCTGTGTGAAATGACTAGCAGGCTTTTAGGTATATGATAGAGGAAATAACAAAATAATTGAAAAGCATCTCCTACCGTGGCACTGATTCATGAGACAGATTAGAAGAATGAAACACGTTGACTCCATCACAGCAAAGAGAGCGTACGAGGAAGTGCTTGGCTATTTAGTGACACTTTGAGGATGTGGTTTTGTGGTTTCTTGCAGAGATGGGAGTAAGTCACACATATGCAAGTCTCAAGCAAGTCTCAAGTCTTAACGTTCAAGTCTCAAGCAAGTCCCAAGTCGTTTTTGTGAGGGTCGAGTCAAGTCAAGTCAAGTCATAGCTTAGGTCGAGTCAAGTCAAGTGAAGTCATAGCTTAGGTCAAGCAAGTCACAAGTCAAGTCATATAATAAGCTGGAAGACAACCGTCTTAAAACTTGAAGAGACGGCAGCCTAAGTTTTATGTAGCCCTCCTTTGCACAAAAGGGCTAACAAATAGAAGAAGGGGATATAAGGCTAAAGAATAATTATAAATGCTCACTAGGACCAGCAGGATCAGAATTACTAGGAACGACTACAGGGCCTGGTGTACCAAACAATAATTACCAGACAGAGTACTCAACACGGTAGTTTATCATGGAAACAGCAGCAAACCACTTCCATTTATTTACAACCATTTTTTCGATATGTTGCAAAAGACAGTCCTTTTTTATGTGTTGCAAAAGACAAAAGACAAAGAAGTGCAAGGAGGAATGAACTTGAGAGAGAGAGAGAGAGAGAGAGAGAGAGAGAGTGTATGTGTGTTCAGCTCATGTTTTCATTGCATAATATTCCATTAATAAATACCATACGGAAATGAAATGGAGACACTTCTATGTTAGGCTATATACTACGATTTACTCTTGAAAGTGGCCCATTTCTCATTTATGTCATAAATCTCTCATATACTTATACATACATTTACAGTAATAGGGTATGTGCATGTTGTTTGGCTGTTATACTTTATATATATATATGATTTAACAAAAATAAAAGCAGCTAGCGCTAACAAACTAACAGCTACATTGATGTGGTAGACCAGGGATGGGCAACTTTCATGACTAAGAGGGCCACAATTTTTTATCATCACCATCAGAGGGCCAAATGTGGCTGCGCACTTTCGCACATCTGACATGAGAGAAGCTACAAAATAATTCTGAATAAGAATGTATATAACATACAGTAGGCCTTTTTTCATGCTCAAATGCATTTTTAATAGGCCTATACATTCCCTAACGACAAATACAAGTATTTTACAGCCACATGAGTGAAAAGTATTAAATCACCATTCAATGATAGCACAAAACTGAAAACCAGTTAGTGCAACATAGGCTCATAGGCCTATTCAATGCATTTATGCTCCCACTCCATTTTTAAGAATGTATAGATATTTCCTAATGTCCATGGTGAGAGTACAGATGTGATGTAACATCCATCACATCTGTAGCCTAGCCTAGGGGAGCGCCTGGACGGATGAAACAATTTTCGGTTAAACGTTGTTTTCAAAGACGACGTTACAAAAATAAACATTTTTTTTGTGTGATCAGCAACTCACATGTGTGGTCTCTTAAAATCTTGTGATATTTGGTAGGATATGTATGACGATTGTGGTGTAATTTACGTTTGAACAGAAGTGGTCATTTGTTTCATATGTCCCAAGTGGCAGGGACAGTTTAAACGCTGGGGTAGGACAAATGAAACATTATCAAATCTAAAGAAACTGTAAACATTATTCACGTTTTCATGTAATATACCTGTCAAGGGACATGTTTTGTAAGTGCTGTTAAATTTTTAGGAGAATTCTCGCAATATTTAAGTAATTATCAAATAATATTTGCTGCATTCAAATGCACATTTGGACTAATGAGGTCGGTGGGAGTCATAGCTATATCTATATAGCTATATCATTAATATACTGATTTAACTTCATTATTTCACAGATTTAAGTCATGTTGAGCGACGAGCACTTGATCAGCCTAACATATTTGTTTAAAAATACATGGTCAACCGGAACACGACGTCATGTTACATTTGTCCCGACAGTGACTTCTCGCAGCAAAACCCGTTTTTCTCCTAAACTAACTAACTTTGACATTGCATACAGTAGGATAAGTTACACTACCAATTCATCTATTGTTTGAACATGATAGCATTACATGACGCCATAAATACAACTTGATATTTGAAAAAATCGACGTAATAGAACATTTACTTGGCGCACGTCAAAATGCTTTGTCGGGTCTAACTCAAGATCAGCGTGACATATCAACATGATTTTTCCCTGGTCTGGCAAGGCTTGCTTGCTGTGCTTGGTGACAAATTTTGACGTTTCAATTTTGAACGGCTTAGGAGAAAATCGCAATGTTTCATTTGTCCTCCGTTTCATTCGTCCAGGCGCTCCCCTACTCTCATCCAACGCAAAGAAGTAGCCTACTTGCAGTCATGCATGATTTGTCTCAGCTTCCCCTTGACATTATCGAGAATGTCAACAATTATGTGCGTCGGGACAAAGACCGTTTCGAAGTTTTTATCTCCACCAAGGAGGTTATGTTTTTATCGGGGTTTGTTGGTTTGTCTGTATATGTTAGTTTGTTCGCAAGATAACTAGGCCTCACTCTAATAAGTGAGTTTCACCTGTATGCCCATAGCCCTCACTCTAATAAGTGAGTTTCACCTGTATGCCCATAGCCCTCACTCTAATAAGTGAGTTTCACCTGTATGCCCAGTAGGCCTCACTCTTCTGTGCCTCAGTGGCAACTGTTTACACGCACATTCTCTCCATATACAAAAATAATCTTGCATTGACACCTCCCAGGCTTGGTATATAGCAATATTCACACCTCTGGTACTGTCACTGTCACACCTTCTCTCCATACAGGCGTACAAAAATAATCTTGCTATCACACCTTATACAGTAGTTGTCCTCACACTTCTGTGCCTCTGTTAGAACTGTGTACCTTAACCTCTGATAACCTTAAGCCAACATTTATAACTATGAAATGCAGAAATGATGAACAGAATGGAACAAAACTGTGAAACACTATCTATTATTTACTAGTCTTTCATACATGTGCCATTCTGCAACTACAGGCATTTGTCAAATCATTACAATTCAAAGAGACAGAAGTCCGAGTCAGCTCTCAAGTGAAAAGTATTCAAGTCCAAGTCGAGTTGCAACTCATGCCTTCACCTGTGTCCAATCATTGCCAATCAGTGTGGGTATTTAAACCCTGCCTTTGTTAGTTTAGTTTAGTTTGTCGGATCGTCACAGTTTGTGCTGTTTGCTGCCTGACTCAAGTAAGACCTGCCTGTAAGAGCAAGTAAGACCGGCCTGTCTTTGACCTAGCCTGCCTGTCGTTTTTGGATTGCTTACCTGAACCCTGTCTACCTGTCTGCCTGTGAACCCTGCCTGTCGTTTATGGACTGTTTGCCTGTGCCTGTCTGCCTACTGGCCTATGAACTCTGCCTGTCCCTGGATGTATTGCCTGCAGTCTGAACTGTTACAATTAAAAGTTGCTTCCATTGAGTTTGACTGGATCTGTGCTTGATTCCGATTCTGGGTTCTGACAGTTACATTTATGTAATACAAATCACATGAGTACAATGGTCTTTTCCAAAACTCCTCATATATGCAAAAATACAACAACACGACACTTCTTGGACATAGCATATGATCCATGCACCATACTCCAGTTATATGGCTACTCATGCCACTACTAAGTAATATGATTTGGTCAATACAATACAGTGTTTTCTTGTCGTAGCATGTTCTCTGTCAGGATATTCGTAATATTACCGTCTCAGGCAGAATAGCCTTAATGTGTGTATTTATATAAATAAACTTGATTTGACCAAACTCTTGGCAAAAGGGGTCGCATGACGTTTATTAGAAAGTCGTGACATGGAGAGACCAAGTGAAAGACAAAGCAAAACTTATGCATAGTATCAAATGTATAGAAATGCATACACATAATATATGAAAATATAATGGTAATCACTAGCCTGGGTGTTCCCATACTGCCTTGCGCGGTGATTTCAATCCCGCTGCTAAGCCAGTCTGGAAACTAACGCCCAAATGTTCGCCTGATGTTGGCGAACCAATCACAGAACATCCGAGAAGTTTCCGTTGCCTTCTTGCGTGTACATTCGACGCCAAAGGATTTACACTGATGTCAATGGCAGCCCTTAGCGTTGCATACAAACGAGTTGGGTGAGCTATGCGCATTTGATAGACATCCTTGGCGCCCAATGAATGGATCTGGGCATTTTTTCAAATACGAGAAAATGAACGTCTGGTTGCCAGACCACATCTCATTTGAGAAGTGGTAGGCGTTAGCCAGGCTAGGTAATCACTGTAATAAATATAAAATAGTATTCACTTCTATTACATATATTGCTATGCATAAGATTTATAGCAATCCAAATCTACCACAGGTGTTAAACAATTTCACTAAGAAAGGGGTCATCCCGGCTGCTTTTTCGTAATGTCAAAGTAATTTCAAAGCTTTCACCCTGGTGGTGGCCAGCTTCTCTGTTACATGGCCCAATTAAAGTCTGTTCTCTTTGTTATTGATAATCTGATGGCAGGGTAGACTTTGCAGTTCAATCTATCATTGGAAATTAATTTGGTAAGCTTTAATGGATCAATTTCCCTACAGCGTTTGTAGGCCTCAACCTGTCCAGATTCATGCTACACATGCTCTTGCACTGGCAGCAGTCTCCCCGCTGATGGAGCGGTCAGTTTTCTGCTGGGGCAGCTGGAGGAAGGAGTACACGTGTTCCGGCTCTCTCTGGCTCACCGCATAAGGGGAACCTGCAAAGGGAATAAAGACAACATTGCTTTCTTAATATATGTGCGTACAGAGTTCACTGTTATAGCATGAATAGAATTTCACTCTCAAGAAGAGAAACAGCCAAACTCACAGTCATCATCACCGTCCTCTTCCTCCCCGTGCTGATAACTGGAGACAGTGATGAGGAGGGGCAGTGAGGAGAAGAGGCGAGAGAGAAGCACACAAACATATCTGCTTTTAGTCATCGCTTCAGAGACACATCCCAACGACAATATTATTAACACATCATCAAACACACAACAAGATCTAAAAGGTACCTTTGGAATATCACAGTCTGAGGAGCTGTAAAGACAAAAACAAAAATAAGTGAGAACTGAATTATATGTTTATGTTGATCATCATCATATAATGATAAATACATGTAAATGTCTCACCTTTGGTCCCAGCTGTTCTCATTCCAAGTAGTATGATGATGACAACAACGATGAGAATAATGGGCACTACTATGGCAGGTACGTAGATTCCTGGAAAATATTATTTTAGATCTGTTACAACCCTCTGTGCCCCCCTCAGGCCTGGCATGGCATACACTCACCCACATGAACAATTGAATGCATGCTTTTACTTTCCTCTAGACATCTTTTGGGAATGGTTATAAATGCTTTTAAATAAATGCTTTACTGGATGAAGTCATCTCTGTTGTCCCGACTCCCTCTCTATGTGGCGGCTTAGAGCCGGGTCATGACAGATCATATCCTCATATTTACCAGAGTCCTTAAACAGAGGGATACTGTATGTATGTACTGTGCATACCAGCACTGCCGTCTCCAGGGGTACCAGTTGTTTCATAAGCACTTTCTGTTTTCATTTGAATCTCTATAAATAAACATGATATTATTACTACATTTTTATTGTTAGGCTATCATTATGAGTCCTGTCTCAATGAATGCATTGCATTACTTTTATTCAGACACCGCAATGCATTGTTCATTATGGCCTCCATATGAAATGTCAGGCTGAACAGTGGTTATTCCAGTGGTTGTTGGATTGTCTTCAGTATACACATCTTATCATGAGTAACACCATAGTTAGATAGTGCCAGTCAATTTATCCATTACTTAGTCATGTCCATGGAGATAAGCATGGATCACATAAGAAATGAATGTCAGCTTCAGACTAATCAAATAAATTGCACATCCATGTCAGAGATTTGAAAATACACATCGAAGTAGCTGTTCCAGCTAACTCAAATAATGAAGCAATACAAAAGAACTTGGATTTCAAGTGAAGTTCATATTCTTACCAGGTTTGACTGAGTCAGTATCCCCCACAGTGACCGTAGTGTTGGTGATCACTCTCCAGTGCTGCTGGTTGTGTTTGTTCACTTGTAAGGCACACACATACTGTCCACTGTCTGAGTGAGTGGCATTGCTGATCATCAGGTTATGGGTGCTGGTATTAATACGAGAAGGTCTAGATGTGTGTGATCTCCTCAGCAGAAGATCTTTATCAATGACACAGTGTGCATCAAACCCATTATCACCTCTTTTATAATGAAATGAGTACACACATGTGCTGCTCTCAGCTGCAGTCTTAATCCAGTACACCACAAAATGCTGACCGGAATAACCTCCATTTGTTGTAAAGATGCACGTCAGATTAATTGATCCTCTTGCAGACACATGCACTGAGCTTTCCATTACAGGATCAGACACCACTGTGGACAAAGTGAAATGTTGAAATGAAGCACACTACATGTCGTTAAGCTTGCTGTTCACATCAAAGGGTATCTTATAAGTGCATCAGTTGCATTCACACTTACTGACTGGTTCTTCCTGAGCAACAATGAAGGACTCCACATGATGAGCAGAGGGTTTGAATGGATGAATTGAGCAAGAGTTAGATTTAATATGAGGGACACAAGCAAAGAATCCCCTCTGTACACTGATGTCGCACATGTCGGATGTGCTTCTCTTTATCTCACTGCATACATGTAGGTTCAGTTCTCCCTTCTTACAAGATGATCTACCGGTACTTGAATAATTCCCGGTCTTTGATACGGTGCAGTCCACTATGTTGTCTGAGTCCACATCAGCCTCCCATTGACATGTTCCACAGGACAGTGTAACCTCCTCTCCTTTATTTAGGTAATGGAAATGAGTGGACCCTTCAGGGGAAAACAAAACTCATTTATTGATAGTTAAATATACTGTCACCTTCTCAAGTTTATACAAATTTAATTCCTGTGTGAAATAGGCTACTACGTGTATGGAACAAGAAACAATATGCATTAGTAAGCCTACATGAATGCTATTTTGCTTATCATAGGCTTACCAGCTGACAAAAAACCTGTCCAATTTAACTATTGAAATGTTCATATTCTGTATGTCACTTTGAACAGCATCTGCTAAGTAACCAAACCATCAACATTTCAGAAAATGGATTTTGGAATTAAAATCATCTCCTACCGTGGCATTGTATCATGAGACAGACTAGAAGAATGAAACTCGGTGACTCCATCACAGCAAATACAGCGTATGAGGAAGTGCTTGACTATTTAGTGAACAGCACACCCCTTTGAGGACATGGTGTTGACTGGCAAGTAACAGTAAGTCATCACGAGAACCATTTGAACTGAAGTTAAGTACAACCAACTACTCTTAGGTGACTCATCTCTTGAAAGCCATGGACAGCAAACCTGCATGCAACTTTACAGTACAAGTTTCTCCCAAATAATGGAGATGGTGTTCAAAGAGTCACTCAAGATATAATGTTGACTTAAAGGGATATTCCGCCATTTTTGGAAATACGCTCATTTTCCACCTCCCCTCGAGCAAAACAATCGATATTTACCTTGTTCCCGTTCATCCAGCCATTCTGTGAGTCTGGCGATACAACTTTTAGCTTCAGCCTAGCATAGATCATTGAATCGGATTAGACCATTAGCTTCTCGCCTGCTAGCTTCATGTTTAAAAGTGACTAAGATTTCTGGTAATTTTCTCATTTAAAACGTGTCTCCTCTGAAGTTAGAAAGTGCAATAAGACCAACTGAAAATGGGTTACATGTCGGCAGTCCGACATCCTGCCAGTCCGACATCCCTTTCGTCCGACATGCCGCTATTCAGACATGGTGTTATTCCGACATGCTGCCAATCCGACACATTTTAGTACCCCCATTCCGACAGTTTACAAATCCTATTTTTTCCACGTCAATTTAACGGACCCTATATGAGCCCGACGGACGCAAAGTGCGTCAAAAGACACACATTCTTTTCTGTTGCATTGCTCCGCGATTATTAGTCACAGCGAGATGAGACCTATATTGCATGAAAGAGCTCAGAACCGGGGCTTTCCAACGAGACTAAACACGTGTCTGTACGATCAAGTATGAAAATAAAAATAAAATCATGAATTTAAATGAAAGTATAGTCTATATTGCTCTGCGTTCACCCACGCAGCCACTGCTCTCGCTTGAATTACTCCGGGACCAGGCATCGCACAGACATAACACGCATATCAAATGAAAGAGGAGAAACAGAGCTTTCCATCGATACCAAACACATCGATCCTTTGGTATTATAGAAACAGACGAAGTGACAAACAAATACGAATCATATAGCTTCGGATATACCGCAACTTTCGTTTGATTTACTCGTGAAACCGTGGTTAAAAAGATACGGCTTGCATGTCAGATAAAAGAGGAGAGCTAGAGCTATCCACAGATACCAAATACAACCTTCTAGGCCATAAAACAGACGAAGTGACAGCAAAATAATAACTTAATTTAGCTCCACTTAGTCCGCGAATAATGAGACAGAGAAGAAAACTTGCCATGAACTGCTTTCACTTCCCCGAGTCGTGCACGCAACAGACACATAACCATATCAAGAAGTCTTCACAACGACATTTTAAATGTGAATCTGTATTATTTTACACAATTGGATATAGTTATGACATTAATAGCCTATTAATGACCTCATATCGGAATGGCACGTTGTTTGAAAAAAAAGATAAATACCGCCACTGCGACCATGGAAAAAAAAAATGTCGGAGTGGTGGGACTTTCTCCCATAAAGAGACATGCCTCCACTACGACAATTGGACGTCAATGTCGGAGTGCTGGTATGTCGGAATGAACGGCGGTAGCCCTGAAAATGAAACCTGGCGTTTTTCTAGGCTGATTTGACATGGAACTACACTCTCATCTGGCGTAATAATCGAGGCAACTAGCACACTACTGGCACTACTACTGCTTGTTGTCTATGGGGACTATTTTCAGATGCTGCGTACGATATCACTGCGCCTATGGTACGTTTGCAAGTTGCCTCGATTATTACGCCAGATGAGAGTGTAGTTCCATGTCAAACCAGCCTAGAAAAACGCCAGGTTTCATTTTCAGTTGGTCTTATTGCACTTTCTAACTTGAGAGGAGACACGTTTTAAATGAGAAAATTACCAGAAATCTTAGTCACTTTTAAACATGAAGCTAGCAGGCGAGAAGCTAATGGTCTAATCCGATTCAATGATCTATGCTAGGCTGAAGCTAAAAGTTGTATCGCCAGACTCACAGAATGGCTGGATGAACGAGAACAAGGTAAATATCGATTGTTTTGCTTGAGGGGAGGTGGAAAATGAGTGTATTTCCAAAAATGGCGGAATATCCCTTTAAGGTGCCTTTACTTCATTTAACAGGATGTGTACAGTAGTACAATCCATGGTACACAATACTGTAAATTATAAATGATTGCAGGATGTATACAAAACGTCTCCTAATCCAAGCATAACAGTGACGGTGTTTATACAGCATGCAGTATACAGCTTTTTGACACAATCTTACTTTATTTCATATAAAGACAGGTCATATGTACGTTACTTTACTTCATTTAAAGACAGCTCATGATGTATGTATTGTAATTAGCTTGTAATGAGGGCCAGTTCATGAAACTTCATTTAAAGACAGGTCATAATGTATGTATTGTAACTAGATGCACCGCATAGCGGTACACAATATGACCGCCACTCAGTTCTGCACATTCACTCCACAAAAATAAATTACGCTCGTCAACTCTCCTGTATCTCCAATTTGTGCAATTTATATGCACATATCTACTCTTGTAACTCATGTGTAAAGAAATGAGTGTGTGAGTTTGCCTTTGTGTATAAGAGTGTGTGTGTGTGAGTGTGAATGTGTGTGTGTGTGTGTGTGCGCATGTGTGTGTATCTGTGCGTGTGTGTATGTGTGTGTGAGGTCTATGTGTCATTTTTGACCAGCAACCCTTCCCTCAAAAGCTCCAAAAAGCTACAAAACTCGGCATACTCCCAGAGGATGTCAGGTTAATCATACACTTGAAATTCGGTGCAGTTCATAACACTTCATCTGAAGATAGGGCGATTAAAGCAATTTAATATTACATTTTCATTTTTTACTATGGGGGTCACAAATCACAAATGACTGGTTATAAGCTAAGTTGATGCGGGCTCTTGAGACCAACATGCCATAAACATTTCGTCATCCTCTGTGTCACGGTTCAGGTAGTTATTTAGGAAAAACTGCCATTTCTGGATGTCAGGGGGGGCTAGCGCGGGGGTGGAGTGGCCCCCAGGGATGAAACGAAAATGTTCCGTAAAAGTCTCCTGGGGCTACAAGCCCATCAAGTTTCATGTGTCCCGGTGTTTCGGTGTCCCGGGAATCGTTGACCAAAAATTGACAGAAAAAAACCTTTGACAACAACTATATGACCGCTATGCTAGCTACACTAGCGGCGGTCATAATTAGTTTGTAATGAGGGCCAGTTCATGAAACTTCATTTAAAGATGGTCATAATGTATGTATTGTAATTAGTTACAATACATACACCAAGCAGTCTGACAGGAAGTCAGCTGTCTAAATTTATTCAGCGGCGCTTACTGCAGCCTGCCATGGTGTGACACCTAACGCCACATCTCAGGGCTGTAACGGCCATCTTCCACATAATCAGACTCTTCTGACGCGCACCTCAGCTTTAGAGCCTACTTAGACATGTTTCAAGTTCCATTTGACCTGAGATCATGCTTGATTAAGAGTAGTAGTACCCAACTGAATCTGTCTCTATGTTTGTGTGTAGTGTATGGTCTTTATTGAGAGTTATTCATATTGTGTCACATTGCCATCTAGTGGCAGAGAAGTATGAAATGGAGCAATATGAAACTGGTAGATGCAGTCAGTGCCACCCTGAGCCTTTTGGGTAGCCTAGAAATCTAGACGCCCCTATAGCGGCAGCAAATGTAATTTGGTTGATGGGGCAGTCTAGCTACGCTCCATTGAGCTTAGGAGCTGAGAAACCGAGAAACGGACGGGCCCATCACAGCGTGTATAGAGTCGGTGGGCGGGCTTAACATAATGGTGACTGACATGCGACCAGAAGTTGCGACGGTAACGCATCCTGCTATTTGAAAACAAGAAGATGATTCGTTTAGCGTTATCCTATTGCGTGCAGAGGGAAGGTTACGCATCCTGCTACTTGAAAACAAGACGATTCGTTTAGCGTTATCCTATTGCGGAGAGGGAATTTGAAAGACAACTGTTTATCCCACCCCTCCGATTGAGCCCTGCCTACGGTGAGTTCCCAGACCATACATCTTGATGTGGGTCTGGCTCGTCAGGCTACCTTTTGGGGGGCTTAAGCAGAATTTGATTTGGGGGGCCCCTCCCGCCACGCGGAGCCACCTGGGTTTGACGATTATTGACGCAAATGTCACACTATAATGTTACATAATGAATACAGTGAGGTTATGTATTATTACACTACTGTGACCCTGGGCACACACACAGATAGATAGATAGATAGATAGATAGATAGATAGATAGATAGATAGATAGATAGCTTATGCAACCATAACAGAACAAACACATACATCTCACATATATAAAAATCACTCATTAAATGTTTGAGAGGGCTGGTAGGGTGCAGACCCACTTTAATTTGGAAAGCTAAGCTCAGAGCAGGATAATGCACTGTTCAAGAGTGCAGTTTTTTCAGAGAGCATTGTGAACATACGCATGACGATATGAGGCCACTGTCCACAGTGGGGGACAAGGGATTTATAGACGTGGCTTAATTTTGGAGCCAAATGTTGGAATAAATACCTAAAAAAAAAGAAGGAAAAAAGCCAAATGCTTGACCATTTTACAGCCACATCATTTTCATTATGCATTCTTTCCAGGCCTGCATCGCCTCCATGTCATTACAAACACATGCACATTTTCTTTATGTTTCTCGCGAGTAGGCCTAATACAAGTAGGCTAGCCTACTTTCGGAAAACTTTGTGCAGCGAATTTGGCCTTGAATCAAAGCTCTGGATGTCTGGCAACTAGTGGTGGAGAGTACAAATGATATTTGGCACCATACTTGGATCTATCGTCTGTTTTAATCAGTGATGTTGCAGGCCAGAAGTGATCCCTGATGGGTGCCTCTCATTTGGTCTTTCATACACCCTCCCTTCCTTCCTCGATCTTCGTCCTCACTGATCTAGATAAAGAATGATGGGGCGGAAACAATCCAGTGTTTCTATCCAGTGTTAGTTATAGATCAGTGGGAACGAGCCTCGAGGGCCGAGCATCGAGGAGAGAGTTTGAGAGCCACCCTATGTGTTGTTATGTATCACAAATCATCATTTTCATTTTCATAGAACCATGTCTCTTGTCTATTAGTGTCACAAACCTGTGTGCCAAATGGGGTCTAACTTACCAAAAGGATTTTAAATTAGTTCCTGGGTGGGCATAACCCTCCCAGGTGGTGTAGTTGACTATTGTCCTACAACATCTGCCTTTGACCTGCTACACACGCATTGTAACACAAAGAGAATTATCAGCGGGTTGAGTCTTCATGTCCGCTTTTACAAGTGGCAGGTTTCTAATGACCGCTGCTTAAGCACTGGTCTTCAATCAGCCAAAGAGGACACATGTAACCCCTCTCCTAGTTACTCTCCACTGGCTCCCTATAGTAGCCAGAATTAAATTTAAATCTCTCACTCTGGCCTATAGGACACTGACTGGATCTGCTCCCAGCTACTTTAGTTCTTTGGTCAAGATGTACATTCCCAACCGCCCATAGCGATCTTCTGAGGAGCGTCTGTTATGTCGACCAACCATACATGCTGGGTCAAATTGTAGATCCTATTCTTCAGTAGTTCCGTGTTGGTGGAATGAGTTGCCCAGTGCTCTCCGTTCCAGCAACAGTTTTGGATCTTTTAAGAGGGGTCTTAAGACATATTTGTTTAATATGCACTTAGTCTTTTGAGCCTTTTAAGCAGAGTTGGACGGGTACACAGTGACACCATCAGCAGGATGAGATTCCCACGTCCGCATATGACATTAGTAGCCCATAGTGGGTTCCTCTAACGCATCCACTTCAGAAGTGTAACAGATGAAATGTACTATACAAGTGACAAGCGAAATCTCCGGGTGATCTACAACGACTGGCTGGATTGCTGTGTTTGACCGTTGCAAACGCACACCAACGAGCACACACATTCAGCACAAGGTTTTGGGTCAATGACAAGGGTCAATGAACAGTGGTAGCTCGCTGACACTGGGATTTCTTCAATTTGTATAGCCAAGGACAACATTGGCTAGACAAACCCCCATTGGCCAATTGTAATCTTCAGTGAACAGGGGCATCTTGCTGACGCAGGCCAATTGACACGCCTGAAGCGAGGCACAGAGCAGGCTACAGACAAGCTGTTGACGTCCAGATTCCAAAGCAGGCAAAAGCATTGCCTGAAGGCAGCTTGCACTTCAACATGTCGGTGCAATTGAACTCCTTAACTGGGCCCGCCCACCTGTCAGTCAGGCCCACCCAACTCTGTGCGTAACAAACGCATGAACTTTCGTTTCGTTATCGCTGACTGATGTGGTATTTTCAGACGTGAATGAACAAGAGGAACATTGTGGCAATATTCTGATGTGGTAGTTAGGCCTACCACTACCTGGCGCCCAACACCACCGATTATTTTTAAAAAAATAAGCTATATATTTTGCTCTATACGTCAGATGCACCGTTACATAGCCTACGCAGCCATTCTCTGTCGTGCGCAAACAAAATGTGTGCGTTCCGAACAGCCCAGCTAGAAGGCTACGTTATTCTGCCTCATAAAGTTGAACAAATGCATGTAGTTATTTAACAGAAAGAGATAAATAGCTGGGAAGTTATGGTAGGCCAACATGGAGTGAATATATACACAGGGAGATTCTTTCGGTACTGGAAGCTGAGCAGGCCCCACTGCTGCTACTAATTTCAGATAGGACCAAACACGCCAAAATCTGCCAGGGCTTCAGTGTCATATTATTTCATAAGTAGACGGACGAAGCCTAGCTATTTGAAGCTAAACAAACGAATATCTGTAGCCCTATGAGTGCAGTTCATTAACCTGCTTATCAAAGTAGACGTAGCAGGTCTCAATGTCCATTCGTTACAACTGCGGCTGATCTCTCCGACAAGATCTTAATAGAAAGAAGGCATTGCCTAAATTGTCACTATGGGGCCGACTCAGGGAATAAATGCTGTAAAGGACGTGAGAGAGTGCAGCTGACTGACATAATAATCTCACAGGTAGGCTAAATGGCAATACAGTTAGAATTAGTTCGAGACAACAACCCTATCTGAAGCACAGAAACGTCACGCGAGATCTCACACGGAAGCACGGGAACTATTGTCGGAGGGACTACGGGTAGACAAAATCACATTTTTAAACCACTAACATTGCTCAAAACAGCGCCAAACCTCGTCAGCAACTTGCTCTTGGTGTCTACACATAAAACGAAGCACCAACAACTTGGTTCACGAATCCGACGTTTATAAAAGAAGACTGTTATGGACACTTACCCCTTCCAGCTCCTCATGAAGGAAAGTCCGTGATTATCACGCAATGCTCCCGTTTGAGATCTCGCGTGACATTTCTGTGCTTCAGATAGGGTTGCTGTCTCGAACTAATTCTAATTCTAACTGTATACAAACTATTTCAACGCTTACAGACTGATTGGTGCTTCGTTTTATGTGTAGACACCTAGAGCAAGTTGCTGACGAGGTTTGGCGCTGTTTTGAGCAATGTTAGTGGCTTAAAAATGCGAATTTGAAAGCGTATGGCTGTAGGCCCTATATGCTAACCCACTGTTTGCTATTTTGGGCTGGAGCTCTTGCCCGTGCTAGCTCGGTACTGCGTGATCAACGAAAAATGCTTCTTCCGTGGCTTAGTTGATGTATTTTCATTCAGAAAAACAGTTTTTTCAATGCCCGCCAAACTTACGCTTAAACCTGTTTCAACGCACCTGTCCCCACAAAAGAGGTGTGCAAAAGCGCTTGTAAACTAATAGCCTACCCAAAATATAGCCTACAGACCCAGGGAAGGCCTGGTAGACATTTAGGATAAGTTGCATCATCTTGTAGCTGATAAATAACAATCGCCTATTTCTCAGTTGTGTGTTGAAAGCGGTAGCACGGAATATGCCCATACAAACGATATTCGTTCACATAGGCTATAATGACAACCACTGTCCCTCAGCTATTGAAAACACCATGCCAGTGCTGTGAGAAGTGGTAACGTTGCTTGCGATGTCATGTAGCCAAATGATGCATATAGCTATTTTGGGTTCAGGCCCACCTTCATTTTTCTAGGCTCACCCATTTTATGATTTCTGCCTACGCCCATGTGTTCACATATACTTGGCCTGTGCCCTTCGGTCGGAGCAAGAGTGTGGAAAACTCCCCCCTGGACTGACGAGCACATGTCACTCAGTTGACTCACACATTTTCACACATGCGCAACTATGCCTTTCTTTTCTTTTTATAGTTCGCCGTTGACACGAGTCCAGCAGTTTCCCATTCTGTTTCACATTTATGTTGTGTTGACATGTGCATTACTGACCAGTGTTGGTAGTAACGGCGTTTAAGTATAACGCCGTTACTAACGGCGCTACTTTGTCAGTAACGAAGTAATCTAATTAATTACTTTTCTCATCGTTGCAACGCCGTTATCGTTACTGAGAATTTAAAGCGTCGCGTTACTACAATTTGGCTGAATGAAGCGAGTTCACTGGATAGGATCATGGAATACCCTCCCCTGAGCTATAAATAAATGTAGGCTATATTAGCCTAATCACCCTTGACAGACTAGGCATAGCGACCAAGATACTGTACATCAGAGTGGAATATGGAAATAATTTCATTAAAGGCACACTTCCAACTTCAGGAGGGGAAAAAAGACTTGAATAGGCTACTCACCAAATCCAAGCCATTTCATTTGCACGTAGCGAACTTCCCACGATAGCTTATAGGCATAATAGTGACAAGTAAATGTGCACTTTCTCTGTCTGTCGGATTTCTATAGTTTCTTGACAGGGCTACTTCACTGAAACTGAAGGTTATTTTCAAAGGAGGACCCTATACATTTTAAAGATAGCCTATTTTATTTTTGAGGGCTTCTGATATCGGGGGTTACCTTACAGTAAAATTAATCATTAGCCTATTACACGTCTCTGCTGCATAGCCTACATTTCGTCAGGGCCGTTCAACTGGAGAAGGGGTTGTTCATTTACTCCTGTAGATTGCAAATATAGACTTGCTGCGACTTCCGAACAGTTTTGTGAGTGCTACTTTGTTAATATTTGGGAAACTGCGAGTAAGGGGCCGCCGCGACCGCGCAGCCCTGGCTGCTGAAGTGCCACGAGAGCGCAACAAATCGTCAGAAACAATATATTTAAGCTCACAATAATCAGACTGGCCCAAAACGTTAACGGCCCACCGGGAATCCTCCCGCATCTCCCGATAGCCACCCCGGGCCTGGGCTGGGTGGGCGGATGCCATGCGCACGTTCTGACTTCCACCCACTAATTGTACCGAATAATTGGTTTTATTCTTCAATCAGTTAGGCTATAATAAATATGTATGACGTTAAAGATGTTATATAACATAAAAATTAACGTCAGTTACTTTGCTGAGTAACTAATTACTTTTACAGTGTGGTAACTGAGTTACTAACTCAATTACTTTTTGGCAGAAGTAATTTGTAACGGTAACTAATTACTTTTTAAAAGTAAGATGACCAACACTGTTACTGACAACGTAAGTGCACAAATATGACATTTTGACAAATAGTAATACCTTACCTAGAGGGTGGCCAGACATAAGAGAGACCTCGAGACCAACTCGCCAGGCTGGGGCCAGAGCCTGATTCCAGACATAAAAAGAGAGACCTCGACACCAACTCGCCAGGCTGGGGGCAGAGCCTGATTCCAGACATAAAAAGAGAGACCTCGACACCAACTCGCCAGGCTGGGGGCAGAGCCTGATTCCAGACATAAAAAGAGAGACCTCGACACCAACTCGCCAGGCTGGGGGCAGAGCCTGATTCCAGACATAAAAAGAGAGACCTCGACACCAACTCGCCAGGCTGGGGGCAGAGCGTGGCTGGCGGGTACAACTGGAGGTGTTCCATCTACCTCAGGGTGGCTACCGCCGTTCATTCCGACATACCAGCACTCCGACATTGACGTCCAATTGTCGTAGTGGAGGCATGTCTCTTTATGGGAAAAAGTCCCACCACTCCGACATTTGTTTTTTTCATGGTCGCAGTGGCGGTATTTAACTTTTTTTTCAAACAACGTGCCATTCCGACATGAGGTCATAAATAGGCTATTAATGTCATAACTATATCCAATTGTGTAAAATAATAAAGATTCACATTTAAAATGTCATTGTGAAGACTTCTTGATATGGTTATGTGTCTGTTGCATGCACGACTCGGGGAAGTGAAAGCAGTTCTATAGACATGGCAAGTTTTCTTCTCTGTCTCATTATTCGCGGACTAAGTGGAGCTAAATTAAGTTATTATTTAGCTGTCACTTCGTCTGTTTTATGGCCTAGAAGGTTGTATTTGGTATCTGTGGATAGCTCTAGCTCTCCTCTTTTATCTGACATGCAAGTCGTATCTTTTTAACCACGGTTTCACGAGTAAATCATAAGTAGCGGTAGTCGAAGCTAGTGGCTGCGTGGGTGAACGCAGAGCAATATAGACTGTAAATATGATATACTTTCATTTAAATTCATGATTTTATTTTTATTTTCAATTTCATACTTGATCGTACAGACACGTGTCTAGTCTCGTTGGAAAGCCCCGGTTCTGAGCTCTTTCATGCAATATAGGTCTCATCTTGCTGTGACTAATAATCGTGGAGCAATGTAACAGAGAAGAATGGGTGTGTTTTTTGACGCACTTTGCGTCCGTCGGGCTCATAGGGTCCGTTAAATTGACGTGGAAAAAATAGGATTTGTAAACTGTCGGAATGGGGGTACTAAAATGTGTCGGATTGGCAGCATGTCGGAATAACACCATGTCTGAATAGCGGCATGTCGGACGAAAGGGATGTCGGACTGCCGACATGTAACCCACAGGGTACAGTGCTGACGCCTGATCTGGCGCTCCGTACAGATGGTAACGCCCTGGTGGTTAAAAGTAAAGGTGATAGTCTGCACACTGCAATGGCTCCAAAATAATTATTTATTTGTTAAAAGGCAATGTTTTGATCAACGGATCTTCATCAGGCCTGTTGATCGAAACGTTGCCTTTTAACAAATAAATAATTATTTTGGAGCCATTGCAGTGTGCAGACCATCACCTTTACTTCTTGACACGATTTTTGTCTGGTACCTGTCACCTGTTTTTAGGGTGTGCGCACCGGTCTCTCCAAAAACACCCTGGTGGTTGACATGACGACGAGAGATGAGGCTAGAGACTACTCACTCAAGGCCACCAGCCAAGGTGAGGAAGTATCTCCCCGCCACCCAGGAGGTATGGGCTGCCCTGGGTGTGCACACGGGGAGTTGTCACGTACGGCTTCACTGTGACGTACGGCTACACTGTGGGGGCCAGAGGACCGAGGTTGTCTGCCAACTACAAGTTCCCCCGTGAACTCGGTGTACCGAAAAAGTCAACAAGGCTGTGTGAGGACATACTCCGTAGGCACACAGGGTCCACTAGACCAGTCGGGAATGGCTCTACCTACTAATGGCATTTCCCCTATGGGGCTTTTATCCTCGGATGGAAGATGGTGTCACCTTGTGAGGTTTACTTATTTATAAGTGAGTTCCCGGTGGGCGATGAACTACCTGTGTATTCTCCGGAGTGGGGCATGGCTTATTTATTTCATAAACTTCAGGGTGATTTGTAATTTCAATTTGTAAAATTTCATGCTTTCACCCCACCAATATGTATTGAATAAATAATATTAATAATAAAATTGGCAAAATTGTATCCATATTAATCAATCTTTAGAGGTTGCTCAAGACATTTTAAGTTTAACTCATTCAACTTTGTGCTAACATGTATAATTGTTTAATAATGTATGCTTATGGCAGCAATGGACTTTCGAAGCAAGAAGGCTTCACTGTGTAGGAGCCAGCCATACGAAGGAGGATGTTTTCCATATAGCCTACCCTGCTACATATTTCGCTGTCTTAGATTTCGCAGATACTGACAGCCAATAACTTGTTCTGTTTGGTTTGGTCTATCCAATGAGTGCAGACTGCAGAGCTATCCCCCCGCCCTGTATCGGTTGAATCACGCCCCATAATCGCAGCTTAATGGAGCAGTTTCAGACTCATATTCTGACAAGAATTGAATATGACGTCGCCAGGCTACCTGAATCGGATTAGAAAGGGTGCATGTAAACGTAGCTATTGTCTACCTTTTTATTGCCCATCTGGAATAACTCCTCTAGCTTTGCTGCCTCCATCTTCCAATCTTTCTCTTTTCATTGTTTAAAAGAACTTGCAATATCCATGATGAGTATTGAGTTAGTGATTTAACTTCACATTGTGTGCTGATAACCATATATACGTAAATAGCCGAGTAAAAGAAAACAACAAGAAGCCTAGTTGCGCGCCTGCGTGCGTAATTTTTCCTGCTCAAACAAAATGCGCGTGGATATACAGTATCTCTGCATCTCTGCATTAAGTTAATTTTGATAACGTGTTGACTAACTTCACCTTACTGTATATAGAAAATTGTAAATAGCCTGATGGCATGCAGCTAATGGGATACTGTGCATAGTTGGGAAGTTATGGTAGGCCAATTTGGTGTGAATACACACGCAGAAGGGTAATTTTCTCTCCTTGATGAGTAGTCTTATGGTACGCACAGTCAATCTCATTTATCAACCGAGCGTAGAAACCAGCATATATCTGAGTGCAGAAACCATCTTACAACGAAGCTCACGTGTGATTCATCAGACTTTCGTATCACTCCAATTCTAGCGTAAGAATAAACATGTGTTGATAAATTTGGCGGCTGGAAACAAGCGTAATTTAAACATCACACCCCTATGCTTGTTTTAAATGGCCTCGCCCCTATCATCATTAGTGATCTTGAGCCACAGTCACGTCCAGCTGAATCTTGCGTACACCCCGCGTACACACTGTCTCCGTCCGTCAACGGATCACGGAGGTTGGATCTGCCGTATGTGTATTTGCACACGTGATCTGATTGGCTGACGGATCCGTCGCTGCCTGAAAAGTTGAACATTTCTCAACTTTCTTGACGGAGGCAACGGAGCTGAAGCGACGGACGGACCCACAATGCATTTCGAGTCCGCCCCATGCAAAGTGAATGAGATCCGTTGACGGACGTAGACAGTGTGAACGCGGGGTTAAAGCCGCCTTCACATTGGCACTCCGTAATTCGCAGTGCTCCCCCGTCGGACGTCGGACTTGACCGTTGGAAGTGTCGGAGGCTTTTCGAGTTTGGGAGTAAAATGTACAATAGTGCTATTTTATTTCTAAATTAATTGTCTAACTGCCCTAATAGTGTTAAGAGACCATGTAAGACAGTGACATGACAAAAAACTTCGTTTGGAAATAATTATTTATTTTACATCAACCGTTCATTTTATTTTTCACAAGATGGGCTTGTGCACCACTATGGATCATACACGTTCCTTTTCGATGACTTTTGTTTTAAACTTTATCGTTTAAAAGCATGTAATATGACATTATAAAAGATAGATATTCAATGTTTATCAGTACCATAGCAACGCTAACTTCCTTCGGATAGGAACCGTCCGTTGCTGTCGTACGAGTTAAATTTTTTTAACGCATGCGGATGACCAACGGACCCGATTTTTTTCGCACCGCACTGTACGGACCCATTCGCATACGGTCTGCGAATCTCCATAGGAAATGCATGACTTCCGGCCGTTTCGCAGCCGTATCTACTGTGCCAATGTGAAGGCGGCTTAAGGCTGGCTTACATTGAACGATTTTGGTCTGTTAACAGTCGGCGACTAAATTTCCAAAATCGGGCTTAAATCTTGGGAGTTGTACTAGAATCGCTGCGCGCTCCCGTCGTCTAAAGGCTGACTTACATTGCACAATTTTGGCCTGTTTTAACAGCCTGCGACTAAATTTCCAAAATCATGCGGAAATCTTGGGAGTTGTACTAGAATCGTGGCGCGCTCCCGTCATCTAAAGCCTACCTTACATTGCCAGACTTTGCAAAGATTTGGAAAAGATTTTTGAAAGACTACAGTCTCAGACCCTCTCACATCTAAAGATAATTCATTGAGTTTTTCGTCACAGTCTAGTCACAGGCCAGTCTCAGATTAGGATTTTGCAAAGACTGTGGTCACTGTGGTTTCTGCAGCATTGTTTGATAGTGTGACATCACTTAAGCCTACCTTACATTGCCAGACTTTGCAAAGATTTGGAAAAGATTTTTGAAAGACTAGAGTCTCAGACCCTCTCACATCTAAAGACAATTCATTGAGTTTTTAGTCACAGACTAGTCACAGGCCAGTCTCAGATTAGGATTTTGCAAAGACTGTGGTCACTATTTACAAGACTGCTGCTAGATTCCTTCAAATTAAACCGCTCACAAAAAGTAAGGAAACTTGACTTTGGCCCATTATATCTCCCCTTTAGTAATACCAACCAGTAAAGTGTTTCACATCATTTTTATCGTTGATTTGTCACCTTTACAATGAGGTATAGCTTGTAAGCATAGGGCAATCATGGAATGAGCAATACGGCCAAATGTCTGAGTAGTGCCAACCAAAAATGTGCCAAAATGGCCAGTAATAGGGTTCTGCTGCCAGACATCTCGTTTTGGGCTTCAAGTGCTACCAGGTGAGTTTAGATACCAGGATGAGATTCTGGAGCCAGTGGCAATTCCATATCTCCAGAATATGGGACCAAATGCCATCCTCCAGGATGACAATGCTCCCCTCCATAGAGTTGGGATCATCAGAGAGTACCTCCAGAATTTGGGAGTGGAGAGGATAGAATGGCCTGCCGTGACGTTGGTCCAGACCTCAACCCAATTCAACACTTGTGGGATCAGCTTGGGCATGCTGTACGTGCCAGAGTCACCAACAGAACCAGGTTGGCTGACTTAACAGATCCTTATCGAGGAATGGAATGCCATCCCGCAGCAGAATGTAGCCAGGTTGGTGACCAGCATGAGAAGAAGGTGCCAAGCTGTTGTGGCTGCATATGGATCCTCTACACGCTACTGAGGACCCTGACACTGAGTATAAAATGAACGAATGTATTCAATTCTTTATTTATCACAGACACTAGTACATGTCCATAGCAGAGTATAAAAAAAAAAAAAAAAAAAAAAAAAAAAAAACAGACAGAATAAATAATTTTAAAAACAAGAAGACAAAGAAACAAAAACAAAAACAAAACAAAAAAAAAAAACAACAACAATAAAACAAGACAAACAAAACCATCAAAACAACAATACAACAAGCCATCAAGACAACAAGACAAAACAAAACCACCCATCAAACATATAGGCTTTCTCTCCAATGCCTCCTAAGCTTAGAGGAGTACCTCAAGGAGCTCTTAGCTGGGTTCACTAGAGCTTCAATAATGCTATTGTGTGAGAGATCCAGGCGGCACATGAATTTGTACATTAAATTTCTAAGGACTGCCTCACAGGTTGGCACATTGGAGTGGACAAACAAGTAGCTGGCACTAAACCATCTAGGTAGCTGCATCAGCAATCTCATAGTGTCATTATAGGCAACTTTAAGCTTCTGCAGACTGCTTTTCTTATATCTACACCATAGATGAGAAGTATACATAGGTGTACAAAAGGCTTTAAACAAAGAGCATTTGACATTAGAAGAGCACATACTGAACTTGCGTAGTAACATGTTAGCCTGGGCATATAATTTGCGGCGTTGACGATATATATCTTGATCAGTGTTGGTAGTAACGGCGTTTAAGTATAACGCCGTTACTAACGGCGCTACTTTGTCAGTAACGAAGTAATCTAATTAATTACTTTTCTCATCGTTGCAACGCCGTTATCGTTACTGAGAATTTAAAGCGTCGCGTTACTACAATTTGGCTGAATGAAGCGAGTTCACTGGATAGGATCATGGAATACCCTCCCCTGAGCTATAAATAAATGTAGGCTATATTAGCCTAATCACCCTTGACAGACTAGGCATAGCGACCAAGATACTGTACATCAGAGTGGAATATGGAAATAATTTCATTAAAGGCACACTTCCAACTTCAGGAGGGGAAAAAAGACTTGAATAGGCTACTCACCAAATCCAAGCCATTTCATTTGCACGTAGCGAACTTCCCACGATAGCTTATAGGCATAATAGTGACAAGTAAATGTGCACTTTCTCTGTCTGTCGGATTTCTATAGTTTCTTGACAGGGCTACTTCACTGAAACTGAAGGTTATTTTCAAAGGAGGACCCTATACATTTTAAAGATAGCCTATTTTATTTTTGAGGGCTTCTGATATCGGGGGTTACCTTACAGTAAAATTAATCATTAGCCTATTACACGTCTCTGCTGCATAGCCTACATTTCGTCAGGGCCGTTCAACTGGAGAAGGGGTTGTTCATTTACTCCTGTAGATTGCAAATATAGACTTGCTGCGACTTCCGAACAGTTTTGTGAGTGCTACTTTGTTAATATTTGGGAAACTGCGAGTAAGGGGCCGCCGCGACCGCGCAGCCCTGGCTGCTGAAGTGCCACGAGAGCGCAACAAATCGTCAGAAACAATATATTTAAGCTCACAATAATCAGACTGGCCCAAAACGTTAACGGCCCACCGGGAATCCTCCCGCATCTCCCGATAGCCACCCCGGGCCTGGGCTGGGTGGGCGGATGCCATGCGCACGTTCTGACTTCCACCCACTAATTGTACCGAATAATTGGTTTTATTCTTCAATCAGTTAGGCTATAATAAATATGTATGACGTTAAAGATGTTATATAACATAAAAATTAACGTCAGTTACTTTGCTGAGTAACTAATTACTTTTACAGTGTGGTAACTGAGTTACTAACTCAATTACTTTTTGGCAGAAGTAATTTGTAACGGTAACTAATTACTTTTTAAAAGTAAGATGACCAACACTGATCTTGATCATCACTAAGATCATCTGAGATTATATGACCCAGATACTTTACATCCTTACACACCACAAGTGGGCAATTACACAGATAGAAAACAGGGAAAGTCAATGTTTTATCCTCTCTGCTTCTGACTATCATGACATTGCTCTTTTTCGCATTAAATTTAATGTCATACTCAAGGCCATATTGTGTGCATACTTTAAGTAGTTGCTGCAAGCCAGCACTGCATGGACTAACAATGGCCAAATCGTCTGCATACACAAGATGGTTAATGAGAGAGCTACCAATGAGGCAGCCAGTAGTACACAGACTCAGTTGGATTGACAGATCATTCATATATACATTAAATAGAGCCGGGGATAATAAACCCCCTTGACGAACACCATTTGATACATAGAATGGGGAGGATATTCCACAGCCCCATTTGACCCTCATTGTCTGGTGACTGTACCAGTATACTAGCATCCTGATAATGACCTTTGGTACCCCTCTCTGCAGTAATTTAATAAATAATTTTCCATGGTTGACCCTATCAAACGCCTTGGAGGCATCTAAAAAACACATAAATACGGTCGAATTCTGATCCACATATTTTGCAACCATTTCCTTTAAAGCAAATATACACATATCTGTGCCATGTTTCCTTTTAAAGCCAAACTGATTATGTGATGTTAGTAGAAACGTATCAAGCCTGGTAATGAGGACGCGTTCCAAAACTTTGGATGGAATACTAGAAAGTGCAATTGGTCTGTAGTTGTCAATGCTATTCAGTTTCCCGGCTTTATCTTTTAGGACTGGAACGAGCAATATGGAGAGAAGTGAATCAGGTAGCACTCCATGGATAAGGAGCCCAGTAAAGCACATTGATAATAAAGGACAGAGTTTCTGACTCCCATACTTCAAGTGTTCTGCATAGATATGGTCCATGCCACACGCCTTGTTATCATCTAGCATTGAGATTGCATCTAAAATTTCATCAGGTCTAATTACAAAATTCTCATTTGGTTCAATGTAATTTACAACAAAGGGTTCATTCTTAATACAGTTAAACAGTTCTTGATAATGTTCTCGCCACTTCTCAGCTATTTTCTCAGTACCAGACACTCCCTCTATATCAGAGGGGAGGGAGGTTTTACAGTTATTTAACACTTTGACCTCCTTCCAGAAGTCATAGCAATTATTACTCTGCAGCTTTTTAGCGAGTGCATCAGCTCTCATAGTGTTTTCCTTCTTTTTAATAAAGCGAAGAGCATATTTAAATTTGGCATTTGTGGACTTTTTATTCACAAACAGTGGACCTTGTCTAGGCCTGCCTGATTCCGACCAAAGTTTAAACGCTTCTCTGGCTGCAGTATGTAACATACCCACATGTTCATTCCAGCCAGGTTTTGCATTACTATGTATTTTATTATTCTGCGTAGTAAGACAAGCACTTATATGCCTAACATGTTTTGTTTCCCTCATTTCTGTGGGAGAGTGCAATCGTCAATGCTTGAAGTAACAAAGGTGAATTCCAACAGCATAACAGGCCATTTTGGCACATTTTTGGTTGGCACTACTTACACGTTTGCTTGTGTTGCTCATTCCATGGGAGCCCAATGCTTACAAGCTGTACCTCATTGTAAAGGTGACTAATAAACGATAAAAATGACATAAAACACTTTAGTGATTGGTATTATTAAAGTGGAGATATAATGGGCCAAAGTCAAGTTTCCCTACTTTTTGTGAGCAGTTTATTTCCATCGTGCACTAGGCTATACGTCATCATCAACAGGAACTCACATGATAGGCTACTCATATCAAAGTAATTTTTTCGCGTTTCTGCAGCATTGTTTGATAGTGTGACATCACTAACAGATATAGAGTTGTTCTGTCACGTAGAATAGCCGACTAATAAATTATAAGAAATGAAATAACAAATAATCATACAGGCTACAGCTGCCCCTTCCGTTTTCGTGTTCGTCGACCGAGGTCACTATTGGTTTTTAATGTTCACGTCACTATTTGCATGAGCCACGACTGAAAAGACTTACGATAATATCAAACATGTTTGATATTGTCGTAACGGCAAAACTAGAAAAAGACTGACTCCGACGGACTTAAAACCGCTAAGATTGGCACCTTACACTAAACGATTTAGATGACGGGAGCGCGCCGAGATTCTAGTACAACTGGCAAGATTTCCGCCCGATTTTGGAAAAGTAGTCGGCGACTGTTAAAACAGACCAAAATCGTGCAATGTAAGCCAGCCTTAACAGATATAGAGTTGTTCTGTCACGTAGAATAGCCGACTAATAAATTATAAGAAATGAAATAACAAGTAATCATACAGGCTACAGCTGTCGCCTATTTTGCCCCTTCCGTTTTCGTGTTCGTCGACCGAGGTCACTATTGGTTTTTAATGTTCACGTCACTATTTGCATGAGCCACGACTGAAAAGACTTACGATAATATCAAACATGTTTGATATTGTCGTAACGGCAAAACTAGAAAAAGACTGACTCCGACGGACTTAAAACCGCTAAGATTGGCACCTTACACTAAACGATTTAGATGACGGGAGCGCGCCGAGATTCTAGTACAACTGGCAAGATTTTGGAAAAGTAGTCGCCGACTGTTAAAACAGACCAAAATCGTGCAATGTAAGCCAGCCTTAAATCGTTTAGTGTAAGGTGCCAATCTTAGCGGTTTTAAGTCCGTCGGAGTCAGTCTTTTTCTAGTTTTGCCGTTACGACAATATCAAACATGTTTCATATTATCGGAAGTCTTTTCAGTCGTGGCTCATGCAATTAGTCACGTGAACATTAAAAACCAATAGTGACCTCGGTCGAACACGAAACAGGAAGGGGCAGAATAGGCGACAGCTGTAGCCTATATGATTATTTGTTATTTCATTTCTTATAATTTATTAGTCGGCTATTCTACGTGACAGAACAACTCTATATCTGTTAGTGATGTCACACATCAAACAATGTTGCAGAAACGCGAAAAAATTACTTTGATATGAGTAGGCTATCATGTGAGTTCCTGTTGATGATGACGTGTAGCCTAGTGCACAATGGAAATAATTTGAAGGAATCTAGCAGCAGTCTTGTAAACAGTGACCCACAGTCTTTGCAAAATCCTAATCTGAGACTGGCCTGTGACTAGAAACTGGATGAATTGTCTTTAGATGTGAGAGGGTCTGAGACTGTAGTCTTTCAAAAATCTTTTCCAAATCTTTGCAAAGTCTGTCAATGTAAGGTAGGCTTTAAGAACAGACTTTCTTTTCGCAGAGAGAACGCATCATACTATAAATACATTCATTACAAAACCATACGACACTGAAATTTACCCTTTGAAAATAATTTAAAATATATAATTCATAAATGCTGCGTTTGCCAAAGAGAAAGTATAATCATATCCTATGGCTATTCTAAGCCATCAAATGTGTCAATATAATATGCTACATTACAGGAAATAGGCTGCGCATGTACAGGAAAGGTGTTATGTCCGAGATAGTCCATAAATTCAACTCATCAACTTTGTAATCCACCGGCGATTTACTGCTGCACAGTGCTATGCCGCCTGAAAAACTTGCGTACGCGAAATTCAGACTAGACGTGAGATTTGAGCGTAAGGCACCGATCACGTTCACATTGATAAATGCCATACTTTGCATGGAAACAAGCGTACGCCTGTTTTTGGTCGTACGCACATTTCATAAATGAGGGCCAGTGCGTACGGACGTGCACCTGCTTCACCTCACTGTGTGTTTGCTGTGTGTGTTCAAGAATCCATAAGGTAGAGACTTCATTCTGGCCCAGAGATGAAGAAGGATGCTGCGGATGTATGGTAAAAGTTGTACGTTACTGCAAAAGAAACCGGAAGAACACAAAGACAAGATGTAGAATACAACAGGCATTGACATTGAGACATTGATGAATGCACATGACTTCCTCTGAAGACACAGTAGTAGCCTACTGATGAGGATTATATTAGTGAGCTTTATTCTGTGTAATATGCTGTGGGCGATCTGATGGACCTTCTACTTCAAATGCTTTTATGTTAGAACCCTGGTCACTCAAAAACACCACTTGATCAAATGAGATTCCATGTGACGATAGCTCCTCATTCATTCATTTGTTCGTGGATGTTGATTGCTGTTTTGGGCATTGTAGAATCAAATTCCACTAAATAACACGGCTTGCCAGCTTCCAATCCTCTTTGACATAATGCCATGTCAAGACAGTTTAGGACCGCCAGTTGAGATCATCAGTCCACATGTCAGTTGTTATGGCAAACAGAGCCTCGGACAAGGCCTCCTTCTCAACCATGGCCTGTTTTTTTAGCTCGATCACACACTGTCTGCCTATGAATGACTGCATTTGCGTCGACTGATCTATAACGTTCTCCAATGTTGATGAGACCACTGTAGTAAAACCTCCTCCCGAAACAATATCAAAAGGCCGCAGTTCAGTTCAACATAAGGCCACGCAATCAATCCACAAATCTGCTCTTAACTTTGAGTGGAATTTTCTTGTGGTCAGCACACATAAAGGCATCTATGGTTTGAGGTCTGGGTGATGTTACTCAATTAGGCTGGGAAGGCTGACCAGTAGCACATTTATGCCATGTTTGTCGTGCCAGTTTTGTGGCTATCAGATGTGTCACAAAGAGCACATGACAAATCCAGCACTCGTGTCATCTTCTTTCACAACCTCTGCTAACAATTCCCACACTTTGCTCTTTCTATGTACACTCTGTGTACACTTTGCTCTTTACCAGAAAAATAATAATGTCATGACACCATGGTGATACAGCGACACTAAAACACATCCACTTTCGTATGACAGCATTCCCTGGCTTTGAGCGCAACATACTTCGCTAAGCCACTAACCGAACTTCGTATACTCATGGCAACAGAGGGGTTACCAGGATGTCATCTTTAGAATATAGCACTATGGGTTTTCCAGTATCATTTGTAGTGGTGTTGTAGACCAATACAATGTGGGCAATTAACACTTCGAAGTAGGCCTATGCTTGCATATATCCCTGCAGAACTTCCCCTACAGCTTTAGCGTGTATATTTTACAAAACTCCTCAATTGGTCAGTCTGCCTTTTCATGAGCATGATCGAGACTTCATGAGACTTCCTGGACCATAGGTGCCTCTCATGTAGCGTTTATACGTCCTCCCTCGCTCCTCGATCCTCACTGATCTACATAAAGACTGATGGGGGGGAAACAATGGGATAGTCTATCCAGTGTTAGTTATAGATCAGTGGGAACGCCTATCGAGGATCGAGGAGGCATGTTGAGAGGCAACCTATACACAGATTTCCCGTTTACTAACAAAACTAGATGCACGCGCAGCCAAGGGGCAGAAGACGCCGGATGGCCGGTCATAACGTTATAAAGTTAACCTAATAACCAGCTGCTGTAAGCTACAATCTGCATTTTTTGTATGCCACTGTTGTCTAAATGATGATAACATCTCATTTCTGAGTTTATTTCATAGTTTGTCGTTCGTTTTCATTATTTATATAACATCGTCTTTTTGGCGGTTTTGGTGGTTTCTGGCAAATAAATGCATTTCTTTACATTCCTGAACATTTTCTAACCATTATGACATCTGGCATACCCTTCAGGGACATCTGGGCAACTTTTTGGGCTTTTTTTTGGTAGGCCTCTTCTATTTTTATTCAGGTTTATTTCACCTGCCCCACACTTTTGTTTATTTCAGGTTTATTTCACCTGCCCCCCACCCGGTATCAACCCCAGAAACAGTAAACACACCAAAAAATATATTTCAAAAAACACAGAACAAATGGGAGGTAGGGATGGGAAGGGGAGGACTTTATTGGGGGATTCTGAATTAAAGGTCAAGGGGATTGGGAAAAGGCCAGGGAGAACAAGAACTACACTGCACACACACACTAAAAACAAGAACATATAAACAACTATTTACAATGAGGCCTCAAGCGCCTACGGCGCCTCCTCCGCCACCGCCGCGGCCTCCTCTGCCGCCGGCGCCTCCTCCTCTGCTGCCCCTACCTCTGCCGCCGCATCCAGTTTTTGCTGGAGGGACAGCCGAGCGAGAGGCCTGTGGCCCGTCCGCCCCATGTATCTTAGGGACCTCTCGCTCGGCGCTTGGTCCTGGATGAGGGCCTTGAGGCGCATCAGGGTCAGCTTAAATGGTGTAATAACCACCCTGGCGCTCTTCATCTGGGGGAGAAAAGACAAGTTGGGCAAGCATTGACTTATTAACATTGACTTATTAACAAGGGTATACAAGTGCGAGTGATCGGAGCTTACTTTGGGCTTTGGGGTGAGGACAGTGGGAACGTCCTCTGTCTCGCTCCCCGCCTCGTTCCCGCTGTCCTCGAGGCCTGGCATCTCCTCCTCCTCTCTGCTCTGGGTGGCCTGCTGAGGCCTGTCCTCCTCCTCTCCTCTTTCTTCGGCCTGATGAGGCCTGTCCTCCTCCTCCTCTCCTGGTTCTGAGGCCTGGTCCATCTCCTCCTCCTGTCCAGTCTCCTCCTCCTCGTCTTCCTCCTCCTCCTCCGACTCGGAGATGTCTGTCTCCTGGTACGGCACCTCCCCCTCACTCTCCTCGCTGGTGGAGTTGTGGGGGGTGAGGTGCCGCGTCTTGGAGGTCCGCTTCCTAGAGGGGCCGCCCTCCGCCTCCTCGCCCTCCTTCTCCTCGGCTGCCGCCGCTGCCACCCTCACGGGGCGCACCGGCGCCCGCGCCGGCCACCTCTTGGTCTTCCTCTGCTTGCCGTGAGAAAGCCTGACGGCGTCGGCGGCCAGCCGCTCTGCCTCTGAGCCAGACTCTCCCACATCCTCCCCGTGGCGCAGGGTCTCCTCAAAACGTGTCCGCATGGCTGCGCTCTCCTCGTGGTCAAGAGAGAGGCAGTAAAACTTTTCTGCCGTGACTGGGTCATGGCACATATAGGTGCTCATGCAGTCACCGACGTCACCGAGCTTGCGCCCGTGCGCAGATATGGCGGTGCGCAGGTCGTTGACCGTGACCTTCCCGGGAAGGCCCATCGCCGTCCACCTGCAAGCATACAAAGATACAAGGATGTTTATTAGTCGCATGCATAACGTTAAAGAATGCAGTGAAGTTCTTGGTTCTTTGGCCTGTTTGCTTACCTTTCTTGCATAACCTGGAATAGGTTCTTCACCGGGCCCTGCCCCGCGGTGAAGAACACCAGGTCATTTCTGGCTAGAGGACGGACCCGCGTCCTCATCCCGACCCACCTCTCCAGCCATCCAAACTCCTCCTCCCGGAGGAAGAGTTGTGCGGCCCCGAACTTCAGGTTACTCTTGTGGTGGTCCACATTGATGATATACCCGCCACCTCCTTTAGCCGCATGTTTGTTAGCACACCCGGGCGATGGCCATAAAGGGTGGCCACAAAACAGGCCATGTTGCCATAAAAGGCATACCGGGAAGCCTGCTTCCCGGTACCCAGGCTCTTCTCGAAGTCATCTGTGGGAAGAGAAAGACAGATAGAAGAGAAAGACGGTTAGTTAGCTCAAGAGGGTTTAGATAGATAGATAGATAGATACTTTATTGATCCCCGAGGGAAAATTGAAGAACCAATAAAACCAGACGTGCAAGGACACCTACCAAGCAGACCGGCCATGCTCGCACGAGCCCTGCTGTGGCAAGCCTGGAGGTTTTCGACAGTCATGACCCGCGCCATCTTTTGTCGCTTCACAGCGATTTGGTGGCACGTGACTGTCTTTCTCACATCCTTCAGGGCCCGCTGGAAGATGCGCTGCAGTTGCACGATCTCCGTGTTGGAGAGCCGGCAGAGCTGGGGCTTGGTCTTTCCGAAGTACTCGAGGAAGACGGCCACGTTCCTCAAATAGAAATTAGAGGTTGTGACCGCCTTCATGCTGGCCAGCAGCTCCCGGATGTACCTGAAAGAGACAAGATCCCTGTTAGTCTGTTACCATGTTGTGAGTCGCTTTGGTTAAAAATGTAATGTAGTCGTCGGTCGTTTGGGTTCTGCCCCAAAGCCAAAGATAAGAAAAAATAGCTCACCCTCGTGCACCGTCAGGGTCCGCCAAGAACCTCCAGGTGCTGAGCTCCTTCTTGCCCTCACTCATGTACAGCAAGAAGGCTCGGACCTGGCTCACCTTCGACTGGGCCGTCTCTCGCCCGCGTCCCTGTATGTTGGGCCCCTCCTCAAAGCGCTGATATTCCTCCAGGTATGCTTCCACGCTCTTCGGAAACTTGATGAGTCTCAGATGAGAGGCCCTGCCCTTCCCGTCGAAGAGCCCGCTCCTCGACGGTCGGGCCTGGTCTGGGGACTCATGGGGCCTCTTCTTCGGCACCCCCTTCCGCCTGCGGTGGGGTGCGGGCTCCGGGGCAGGCTCGGGTGCGGGCTCCGGGGCGGGTGCGGGCTCGGGCTTGGGGGTGGGCCTTGGGGCGGGCTTGGTGGTGGGCCTTGGGGCGGGCTCTGAGCTGTCGGAGCACCCGGGGCTCTCGGGGCTCTCCAGGACCTCCAGGCTCTCCATGGCGTCGTCCTCATACTCCTCAGCAGGCTCCCGGGCCAGCCTCCTGCGCCTCCGGCCGCCAGCAGCCGGAGCGCCCCCTTCCTCGCTGGACTGGGAGCTGCTTTCTCCACTGGAACCGCTGGTTGAAGAGGGCACGGTGGCGCCAGCGCCCCGCAGGGCGTTCATTTTCCTCTTCATGGCCCTGATCTTCTGCTTCGCCTTGGCCAGCTCCTTCTGCAGGCCCGAGACCTCCCTGTCCCGCTGGCCCTGCTCCTCGGGGTATCCCTCCTCCGGCTCTTAATCCCCCGGGTCGATGTCGAGTGTCGACACCATCGCCACCGAGGGATTGGAGGCCCGGAGGGCAGCCAGAGCTGTGATGGTGGTGGCGTTCTTCAGGCGCCAGTAAAACCGGCACCTTCTCGCCCTGGTCATCTCTTGGTGGCCCGCCATGATGTGCTTGTCCAGCCTGCTGCCGTGGTACCGGCAGCAGGGGACAGGGCAGGGCACTCTCCTGACCAACATCCTGCGGGACCCCATCTTCAGCAAGATGGCCCTCTCTTCTTTATTCGTGACATTGTGTCCGCGAACCAGATGCGGACAGACGCAGAAGACAGAAGTTTTCCCGCAAATGGGGCAGTCCCCAGCCTTCTTTGGCATCGTCATTTTTACACTGTAAAACACAAACACAGAGGTTTTCAATCAGATGTGAAAGTCTTACTATAAGTCCTCTAGATCCTAAGTTACCACTAACCACCACTGCTAGGGGGTGCTAATCTCCTTAAAACAACATCACATGGCCTCCCTGGACCGAGTAGAAGGCCTCTGCCAAAAATCTAACCGATAGCACCTACGCATCCGGAGATACGCTTCCCCGTGCATCTTCGCCATCGCCGCCTCGGGCCCCGCCCCTAAGCTATCACCCCCCAACAGATGTCCTCTGGGGACATTTCGGAAATTGCACACTTAAACTTCAGAGGTACATTGGTGGGTCCAATCACCATGAAAGTCACATATGTTGTACACTGGGATGCCCCAAACACGCTGGACTAGGTTTGGAGTCGGTGGGGTGTTCACAGGGGGAGAAAAAAAATCCCGTATGTGCGAGGTTTCCCTCTTCCCACGCAGGAACGGTAGGTGCTAGAGGGTCACAACCAAGTATTTATTAACCGTCTTGAGTCCCTCTACAAGCGCTCCAAAGCTGGTGTCTCTGAGACACCCAGGAGAGAAACTGCAAAGGAAAAACCTACCAAAAGTTGAATACCGGACACTTCCGACGGGATTGGCGGGGTTAACAAGAAGCTAGGAAGCTGAAAATCGGCACAGACCCTCCTCACATAATCCTCTTGATATATGCAAAGTATCAAAGTTCATATCTCTAGCTTCATCTGAGCCCCAAAAGCATCCAAAATTGCGACATGTCTTCTCGGTCTCCGACTATGTTGAACGGGGGACGAGGCGGACGAGTGAGTCCCGGTCTCGCGGCCGTAGCACCTTCCCGGACCGAGTCGGCCTGGGGAAGGTTTTCCCGGACCGCCGCTCGGACCGCTGGTCAGCGGGCCGGTGACGGTCGGACGGCGCGAGTCTCAGCCCATTTGAAGTATGCCTCCTGTCCCGCTTCCCGCGCCCAAACGGTGCGTCCTAGAAGGTCGAGGAGGACGTCCACGCGTCCGCCAGAGGACAGGGAACGCTATATCCCGAGATGGGCTCTCAGGGACTCACAGAAAAAAAGTAGCACCGGTTGGACCAACTTTCGAAGAGGCTGTTGCGGCCTAAGACCCCAACCCCGTACCGAAGGGCCAGATCTAGGGGATCAATTAAGTCCAAACTGGGTTTTACAGGAAATTGGACCCCATATACTTAAACTAGGTCCAAAACAGAGCCAGTGTGCAACGTTTGGCCCCTCTAGACCCTTTGGGGGAGGAGCTATCAGCCTTCAAACATATGTATCTGCCTTCCAATATGTATCCCAAATGTCCCTTATGTGCCCGATTTGTCCGTTGACCCTTGACCCTTTTGCCTCCAAAAGCCCCTTTTCGGACACACCACGCTTTGTGTTGTACCTAGAGAGACGAAACTTTGGAAGTTGCATGGGGGTCACTGGGAGAAGGTGTGCACCGAATTTCAGCCCCCTAGCTGCATGTTAACCCCCCATAATCCAGCTACACCTTAACAAAGGCCTCTTTTCCCTCCAAAAGCCCCTTTTTGGACACACCGCGCTGTGTTGTACCTAGACAGACGAAACTTTGGAAGTTGCATGGGGGTCACTGGGAGAAGGTGTGCACCGAATTTCAGCCCCCTAGCTGCATGTTAACCCCCCATATACCAGCTACACCTTAACAAAGGCCTCTTTTCCCTCCAAAAGCCCCTTTTCGGACACACCGCGCTTTGTGTTGTACCTAGAGAGACGAAACTTTGGAAGTTGCATGGGGGTCACTGGGAGAAGGTGTGCACCGAATTTCAGCCCCCTAGCTGCATGTTAACCCCCCATAGTCCAGCTACACCTTAACAAAGGCCTCTTTTCCCTCCAAAAGCCCCTTTTTGGACACACCGCGCTTTGTGTTATACCTAGAGAGACGAAACTTTGGAAGTTGCATGGGGGTCACTTGGAGAAGGTGTGTACCGAATTTCAGCCCCCTAGATGCATGTTAACCCATACATTCATTGGGGGAACATGGAGGACATTCGAGAAACATTTTAACATTTTTGGGGCCCCGAAATGTCCCCAAAGTTTCCCATTTGACCGTATGCCAATTGTCAACCATGTTTCCCATGTGTCCTCCATCTGGTGGCCAACCACCTGAACTGCAGTTTAGGGGACAATGTTTCCCAAGAGTCTAAAAATTCCTGCGGGGACGCCGAGCGTACTAGAGAGAAGCCGTTTTGCCTAGCCTGACCCTAAAACATTCCCCTATTTTTACAAACTGGTTTGGGATTTTTCCCGGCCTTCCTTGACCCTGAACGGGAAGCCGAAATCAAGCTAAAATGAGCAAAATGTCGCTAGCGCGGTGTATGCCGAATGTCCTTCGAGCCGGCGAACTTCCCGTAGGTGGGCCAGGAAAAGTACATGACGCCAGAGTATTCGCAAACTCATCTCTCTTCCAGAAAAGCCAATCGGGTAGACTCTTCCCACCCATTACCGAAGAATTCCAGGGAGTTGCCATCCCCATCTCAATAATTGCTGATGCAGCCTACCCACTGTTGGCTTGGGTTCAAAAACCCTATCCTGAACGATATGGTATCACCAATGATCAGCGACAATATAACCATAAATTGAGTCAAGCAAGAATGTGTGTGGAGGGGGCTTTTGGGAGGCTAAAAGCTCGCTGGCGATGCTTACTGAAAAGAAATGACCACAATATGAATAAAATAGCTCAGGTGGTGACAGCTTGTTGTATTCTTCACAACATATGTGAGAGCAGGGGGGAAGGAGTGGAGCCACATCTTCTAGAAAATGTGGCTGAGGAACAGTGTTGGGGGTAACGCGTTACAAATAACGCGTTAGAGTACTCTTAAGGGTTTTTTTCAGTAACGAGTAACTTAACGCGTTAGTTTTGCTAATTCAGTAATTAGTAACTCGTTACTTGCCAAACTAAGCACTCGTTAGTACTCCGTTACTTTAAGAATGTCCCTGCCTCGATAAAGAAAATTATTAAAGTCCTTTCGTCAGATGCGCTGCTGTCTGTGCTCCTGGCCCTTCTCGTTCTGTTTGTGTGTGGGTGTGGTGTGTGTGGGTGTGTGCGCGCGCACCTGTTTGCTACGTATGTCACTCCCGGCAAGATGGCAGAGAAGACAGCTTTAGATACGTGGAGGTACGCGCATTACTTTGAGTTTCACAGCGAAAAGGACGACAAGAACATACTGGTAAAATGCCATCTGTGTGTCGGTGGAAAAATCCTGTCAATGGCAAAAAATTCAACCTCGAATTTAAAAAAACATCTGGCCTCAAAACACCCCAACACCAAGTTGGTAGGACGTCCCGCTGAGGTAATGGAGGACAGTGCTCTGGGTGCTAAGCAACAGCGTCTTAGTTTTAGTGCTAGCTCGGCTGTGGCTAAAACGGTGTCCGTCAGTGAAATCCACAAGCTTGTGGCTAGTTACGTAGTTGAGGAGATGCTCCCCATTTCTACTGTTGAGTCTCCATCCTTTCGTAAAATAGTCAACAAAATACCAACGACGAGCAAGACGGGGGGAGCGATGCAGGATCGAAAAACCTTTGCCAATTACTTGGACAAATGCTATGGAGATATGGAGAAAGAGCTGAGAGAGCAATTCGATAGCCTGGAATACATCTCTACCACGGCGGACTTGTGGACAGCTAATAATAAGAGCTTCATGGGGATGACGGCACATTGGATCCAGCCCTCCACACTGAAGCGAGGGAAAGCTGCGATCGCATGTAGACGAGTGAGAGGAAGGCACACCTATGATGTAATCGCCGGGGAGATTGAACAGATCCATATGTCATACGGCCTAGGTGGGAAAGTGACAGCCACGGTCACTGACAACGGATCGAACTTCGTCAAGGCATTCCAGGTATTTCACCAAACAGCCTCAGAGTCAGAAGAAGAGGACGAAGACACAAGTGACAGTGTCACATTTGAAGACTTGGACAATGTGCTGTCCAGCTCTGATGGTGATGCCAATGCCATGATCAGTCTCCCTCCACATCGCAGATGCGCCTCACACACCCTAAATCTCATATCCACCGACATAGAGAAATGGATGTCTTCCAACAGTGACACACGGGCCGTGTACAGGAGTTCTGTCGGTAAATGTTCCGCACTCTGGACCAAAGCAAGCAGGTCAGCAGTGGCATCAGAGGCCGTGGAACAATTCAGCAGGAGGAAGCTGCTGGTGCCCACATCAACAAGGTGGAACTCCTTCTATGAAGCTCTGTGTAGGGTCACAGAAATCCCCATCACTGACCTACAAAACTTGTGCACGCAGCTTGGCATCAGGTGCATCACGGAGAAGGAGTACCACTTTGTGAAGGAGTACTGCACAGTCGTCAAGCCGCTGGCCATGGCCCTGGACATACTTCAAGGGGAGGAGAACTGTTTCTACGGCACTACCCTGCCCACACTGGAGGCCCTGATGGCGAAAACACTGGATGTAAAGGCCAACCTCTCCCGGATGACATCTGGCCTGCCCGATGTCATAGTCGAGGTAACTTTGTTTTCTTCTTCTTCTTCTTAATAATAATAATAATAATAATAATAATAATAATAATATTAATAATAATAGCCTAACCGTGCCTATATAGGCCTGTCTGGCTACAACACAATTCAGACATGCAACTCAATAAGCTTATTGGATGGATAATACATATCCTGGCCATATTATTAGAATATCATGAAAAAGTGGATTTATTTCCATAATTCCATCAATAATGTTAGTAATAATTAAACTAGATAGCACCAAAAGGTGGCATGGAAATAAATAAACTTTTTCATGATATTCTAATAAAATGGCCAGGATCTGTATTAGAGAAATAGTAGAAATCATAATAGGCCTACAGAGAAAAAAAGAATTAAACGACAGCAGGATGCAAAAGCAATAAGGCATAGGCTAATATATGGTGATGATGACCTTTAATGAACATCGATTTAGGCTACAGGTTTCAAATAATAATAATTCCTTTTAATATCTTGCAGGCCATAAAGACACGTTTCGCATCTACGCTGGATAGCAAAGAGGCTCTGCTGGCTGCAGTGACGATTCCTAAATTCAAATTGCGCTGGTTAAGGGATGAGGCCAAAAGACAAGCAGCGAAGTGCCTGCTCACCGCCGAGTGTCGTGCCCTGGGTCATCCACTGCAAGAAGAACTGCCACCCGCACCTGTCAGCGGAGGAGAAGACGAGTCCGATTTCTTTCTTTCATTTATAGAGGACAAAGAGAACTCAAATCCGATGGAGACTGAAATTGCTGATTATCTTAAGTCAGGAGTCGAGATCGAGACATTAAACAAGTTCCCCACAATTAAGGCGTTATTTTTACGCTTCAACACCCCGACACCCTCCAGTGCGCCCGTGGAGAGGCTGTTTAGCCTCGGGAGTCTTGTTCTCACTCCTAAAAGAAATCGTCTATCAGACAAGCGTTTTGAGCACCTTCTTCTCCTACGTTTCAACCATTACTTTGGAGATGAATAGGCTAAAGGTAGCCTACGTGATTATTATGAATGTCGGGCTATAGCCCAGGTGTCACACAGACAATTTTCAGTTCGTGCAATGTTGTTTTAGTGCCATGCACTGTTCTTTTGTGCAACGTTTACGCAATGTTTTTTTTGTGTGCCTTGCACTGTTTGTGCACCATTTACGCAATGATTTTAGTGTCATGCACTGTTATTTTGTGAAAAATTTACATAAGCCTACAGTATTATATCAGGTTGTTAAGATAAAAGGAAGGAGGAATATTTGCCTGCCTGTAGATTTTTTGTTTGTTTTACTTGGCTACTATTTGACATGACTATGGTTTTTGCCAGAGTTAAATTTACAATTCTAAAAGGTTGCGTGCCAACCTGAAGCACTTTGTTCCTGCACTTGCAAAGTGGATAAGCTATTCGTGTGACGCACTGTTCTTTTGTGTGCAGCCTACTAAGCTACATTCTGTTAAAATGAAAAAAAGAGGAAACGACACCGGACAATGATTACCGTTTTTTTTTTTAAATTATTGTTAGACTAGGCCTATTACTCTGACTGTTACCGGAGAGTGTTATTCATGGAATATGTCATAAATTAATTCTTAACGTATGAATGCCTGTTAAATAAAATGTGCAATGTGCTTACTGTCTTTCCTGTCATTATCATATGGGTTGGTTGGTTCATGATTGATTCATAAACAGTCAGCACCAGGGTGCGAAATACAGGGGGGTCAGGGGGCTAACCGACGAGACCCCCTGAAAGAATAGATTCCGAAGAGTAATGTTTACATTTGTTATGGTAGTTCGAAAGGAAAGGGGCAGTCCCAGGCATAGGAGATGTTTGTTGTCAAGACATGAAACATACCGACTGGACTTAGGACATCAGCAGGAATGTCCGTGTCTGTGCATGGTGCCCACTGCATTGGCTATCTGAAGTTATCGTGAGTGACCATTTTCTTATTTCGGGAAAAAAACACCTGTCTAGCTTCTGTATAAGTGAAAGGTGGAAGGTTGAATCTGCTCTCTTGGTAACAGTAATACACACCTCTGCATCTTGTTACAAAACAACGCGCATCTACAATTATTGTCTATGATTTCCTTTAGATCGATAGATATATTGCGCAACTTTCGGACCGCCCCCCCCCCCCCCCCCCCCCCCCCCCCCCCCCCCGCACGCGCCTCTCCCCACAGGCATTTTGTTGGTAACGCAGGAGTACTCTAACGCGTTATTTTTATTAATGGGAAACGTAGTAACGTAACGGGTTACTTTTAATTGATACTAACGCAGTAAAGTAACTAATTACTTTCAAAAGTAACTATACCCAACACTGCTGAGGAAATGGAGGAGGTAATGGAGGGGGGTGGGCCCATCCCTGACCATGGAACCGGACATCAAATTCGGAGGGCACTGACCTCATACTTTGCTGAAGTTTTTTAGGCCACAGTTGTGGTGACTATATCATTTAGCTTTCCATTACCATTAGTGGGTTCGGTTTACCTTAGTTTAGACAATCATGTAAAAAAACAAGGCAAAACTCTCTTTCTTGGACACACTTTATTGCTCAATGTTGCCTCATTTACAGAGCTGTAAAAGGAACAAAAAGAGTTGGGCAAAATATGCCACATTTACAGATTTGTTTTTTTCACTTGAAAGTATTTTGTGTGTTATTATGTGTTAACTACTGAACACTGTCGAAATGTTTGCAAATACACATATTCTTTGTTGCGGCTTGTTTGACTGTGTTTAACAATAAACCATAATTGTTACACTAAAATGTTTTCTCATAAATGGTAAACAAAAAAGATAAACTGGCCTATCAATGACAAATCTGTGATATTATGAACATAAACCACAATACAGTTACATAAATAAGTTTCTTCCTTTTCTTTATAAGCAGCTGTCATGTATGTAAACAAAAAAAGGCTAGCTTGCCTATCAATGACACAAATCCTTACTAAAGTGCATTGTACATACAACTGAAAAATATATCTGGTCACTATTGACACATCCCCTGAGAACTTTGATGGGTGAATTACTTGTGAGAATTGCTTTAGGCTAGTAAAACCTGTCCAATTCATGAAGAACTGAGGACAATGGCTGCTCTGCACCATCACCACCTGCTGCGGTGTCTGTGCGTTGTCCTGGTGTTAGTGTGTGGAATGAGTGGGTTGACTGGTTGGTTTGTGCAGTAGCTGTAGTTAGGACTTGAGTGAGTAGTCGCAGTGTCGCCTGGTCACTTTCAATGTGCCTGCCTTCGCTTCTCCTCCATTTCCATTTGGAGCCTAAAGCGCTCCCTCTCCATCTCCATTTCTCTTTCAAGCCTTTGGTCTTCTTTCAGCATGAAGATCTCATGGTCCTTTCTCTGTTGCTCCAAGACAGAAGAGACGAGACTTGTTACCTCCTGTGTTATGGTCTTCTTATTGGACTTGGAGGAGCTACGGGAAGCTCTAGCAGAAATGTTGGGGGATCTGGATATATTTGGTACTGAGGGGTCAGTGGGGCTTGCTGAAGCAGTTTCCTCTATGGCATCATCATTGCTGCTTTTCATGATATCTTTAGTGAAAATCAGAACACACGCAAAAAATCTTCATTACTTTTTCACAACAGAGAAAATTGATGTGTGTGAGTGTGTGTGTAAAGAGAGGGTTCTACTACTGTCATGAAAGAAATCCTACGCTGTACTGCTGTATCAAAATTGCAGTTTTCACTACAGTATTACAGTTCGTTGTAGCCTACACTGTAGTTGTAGTCTGCCTCTACAACATTATCAACACTTTTCAAAACTTCTCAAGAGACAAATAGACATTGCCATACCTTCATCACTTTGTTTCTCTATGTCGACGCTTCCTCCTTCTACAATGTTTGGTGGATTTGCACAAGCGCCATTTCCAAGAATGTCGTCAAGTTCCTCGTAGTAAGGGCAGCTGTCTTTAATATCCCCAGATTCCCCACTTCTTTGCATTTTATCATGAGTGGCAAGGTATTTCTGCCTTAGTTTTTTTACTTTAATTCTACACTGTATTGGTGTTCTGTTGTATCCGGCTGCCTTCATCCTGTCTGCAAATTCCTGAAAGACTTTGGCATTACGGTGGGTCGTAGACAGTATGGCTTTTATGTTGTCGTCATTCCAAATGTCCAAAAGACATTCCGTCTCGTCTACTCCCCAAACTACGCCGCGTCCAGGAATTGTGGCAGAAGGGCTTTGAGAATATTCTTCTTCTCGGCCAAGTCTGACAAGACCACGACCATTTCCTCGGCCGCGACCGGCTGCTACCATGTTCGTTTCTGTTTGTTTGTGACCGGCGAGTTTCCCGGCTGCGACGGTCACGTGACCAAGCTACGGCAAACGGAGAAGGTTAAACCACAGTGCAAAAACGCGAAGGGAACCCGGTGTGCTTTGTGTTCACAATGCCTGGATTAGGCGAACTGTACCGCGGACTTTTTAGCGAACCGTACTGAGACCACCTCCCGAGGTAGTCTCAGTTCGGTTCGATTTAAAGGGGTCTGGGTACGGTTGGCGTGTTCACATATGCGCAAAAAATGCTGAGTCATCGATCTGAGTTCGTTTAGATGGCTGAAAGGGACCAAGTGTGAAAACACCCTAAGAAGCCCTGCAAGTGTCCCCTGTGTGGGAAGGTGTATGGCGCCCTCTGGAACCATCTTGTGAGGGCGCATGCCGTCACCAACCCGGAGGAGAGGAAGATTCTTCTCCAGATTGGATCAGGCAGGGTGCTAGGGGTGGTGCGACAGTTCAAAGAAGGCGCTTGCAGGCCTGAGAAAGACCACGACCCTCCACCAAATGCGGACCAAGAGGGAGCATGGCGGGGTTGCTGGGTAGGTGTCCTTGCACTTCTGGTTATAAACCCACTGTCCTCTTGCGCAAACTAACCGTCATCTTTCTCTTCTATCCCGCAAACGACCTGGAGGGGAGCCTGGGTAGCGACACGGGTGATGGTGCCGGTATGAGAGCTCCCGGCTGGATAAGCACATCCGTGCTGGCCACCGGGAGCTCTCTGGCTCACGCCGGCGCCGCTTTCTGCTCATTATTAACACCAGGACGGCGCTGGACAAACTGGCAGCCCTCCGGGCCACCCATCCCACCCCCGCCATGGTCTCTAGTCTCGATTTGGATATGGAGGAGGAGGCCGTGGAGGAGGCCTACATCGGCCCTGGACCGGAGGAGGGGCAGGAGGGAGAGGTGGCCTCCACCAGCGCCGGCGCTAGGGACGAGGTGAGACAGCTAAAAAAGAAGCTGGCCAAGGCCAACAAACGGATAATCCTCCTCAAGAGGAGGGTTAAAGGAATATTTCGGTATTTTACACTTTAAGCCCGTTTTCTGTATTGCCTAGCATGAACACGAGTGTTTGACACCTAAATATCGATGATTGAGCCTGTTTGTGCATTTCGGCACCTTTAGAATGTTCTCTGTATGGCGTTAACATTGCTCCCTATGTGCATAAACTATTCTGTCCTTAAAACACCCCTAAACGTTCGTTTTTAAAAATGTGCAGCTCACCGAGTGGTTACTGGTCTTCAATGATCTTCTATAGCAAGTTTCGCAGTGAAATTCAAATTCTGTTGTGTTATATTAGGCAAACACGGTTGTGAGTTATCTGAAAAATTACTTCCGGGATTTCGAAAATCCCTGATAAACTATGACTGAAACTACATTTCGCTGTCAAACTTGCTATAGAAGATCGTTGAAGACCAGTAACCACTCGGTGAGCTGCACATTTAAAAAAACGAACGTTTAGGGGTGTTTTAAGGACAGAATAGTTTATGCACATAGGGAGCAATGTTAAAGCCATACAGAGAACATTCTAAAGGTGCCGAAATGCACAAACAGGCTCAATCGTCGAGATTTCGGTGTCAAACACTCGTTTTCATGCTAGGCAATACAGAAAACGGGCTTAAAGTGTAAAATACCGAAATATTCCTTTAAGGCCCTGAAGGGAGGTGGGGTGACCACAAGCAGCAGCAGCAGCGAGGAGGAGGAGGAGCTCGCTGGGGTCACCGCGCCCTCCGACATCCCGGAGGAGTTTGAGGATGTGTCGGATGTGCCATCGGCCGGGGATACCCCCAAGCCCGCCCCGAAGCCCACTCCCCAGCCCGCCTCGAAGCCCACCCCGAAGTCCCCCCCCAGCCTGCTTCGAAGCCCACCCCGAATTCCCCCCCCCCCAGCCTGCCTCGAAGCCCACCCCGAAGTCCACCCCCCCAGCCCGCCCTGATGCCCGCCACGATGCCCGCCACGATGCCCGTGAGGAAGAGGAAGGGTGACCCCCAAAAGCGGCCCACAGAGGTGGAGGAGGCCGAGGACTCCGAAAAGTGGCTGTCCAGGCTCCTGGAGAGAAGGGGGAGGTCCTCAGTCCTGAGGACCTTGACCTTCCCCCGATCCATGGAGGACTACCTGGAGGAATTGACCCATCCCACGTGACGTCAGAGCAAAAGTAAGTGCATGGACTACCAGTAGTCTACCACGGCTAACACGCGGAAACAATTAAAAGGATAATCGAAAGGAATAGAACAACAGCGTCCTTTGGTAGCCTCAAAGTAACGGTTACATGTCGGCAGTCCGACATCCTGCCAGTCCGACATCCCTTTCGTCCGACATGCCGCTATTCAGACATGGTGTTATTCCGACATGCTGCCAATCCGACACATTTTAGTACCCCCATTCCGACAGTTTACAAATTTTTCCACGTCAATTTTAACGGACCCTATGAGCCCGACGGACGCAAAGTGCGTCAAAAATCACACCCATTCTTCTCTGTTACATTGCTCCACGATTATTAGTCACAGCGAGATGAGACCTATATTGCATGAAAGAGCTCAGAACCGGGGCTTTCCAACGAGACTAGACACGTGTCTGTACGATCAAGTATGAAAATAAAAATAAAATCATGAATTTAAATGAAAGTAGCCTATCATATTTACAGCCTATTGCTCTGCGTTCACCCACGCAGCCTGCTCTCGCTTGAATTACTCCGGGACCAGGCATCGCACAGACATAACACGCATATCAAATGAAAGAGGAGAAACAGAGCTTTCCGTTGATACCAAACACATCGATCCTTTTGTGTTATAGAAACAGACGAAGTGACAAACAAATAAGAATCATATAGCGTCGGCTACCGCTATACTTTCGTTTGATTTACTCGTGAAACCGTGGTGAAAAAGATACGACTTGCATGTCAGATAAAAGAGGAGAGCTAGAGCTATCCACAGATACCAAATACAACCTTCTAGGCCATAAAACAGACGAAGTGACAGCAAAATAATAACTTAATTTAGCTCCACTTAGTCCGCGAATAATGAGACAGAGAAGAAAACTTGCCATGTCTAGAACTGCTTTCACTTCCCCGAGTCGTGCACGCAACAGACACATAGCCGAACCATATCAAGAAGTCTTCACAATGACATTTTAAATGTGAATCTTTATTATTTTACACAATTGGATATAGTTCTGATATTAATAGCCTATCGATGACCTCATGTCGGAATGGCACGTTGTTTGAAAAAAAAGTTAAATACCGCCACTGCGACCATGGAAAAAAAAAATGTCGGAGTGGTGGGACTTTCTCGCATAAAGAGACATGCCTCCACTACGACAATTGGACGTCAATGTCGGAGTGCTGGTATGTCGGAATGAACGGCGGTAGCCCAAAGTAACAATAAAGTTATCAACACATATCGTTGACATGTAATTTGCGAAACTCAACATCAGGCCCATTCTAGTGCTGCATGGACTTGCTGATGGCCTTGTCCACTGGCTCATATTCAGTGAGGTGACGTTTTATGCAAGCATTGAGGCTTTAATCGTCTGCTTCATGAGCGCAGGTTTGTCTTTATATTTTTTAATATGTGATAGAGATTTCTGGCATGCGTGTTTGCGTTTGCAAGATCAATCGCATGTCCGCGGTCAAAGCTTCCGAGAGCGAACACAATTTGACTAAATTAAGCTCTCGTCTGAATAGTAGACTAGGATTTCTCACATGCATATGTGGAATCGAACATGGTCAACTTGTTAATGCTATGTTAATACCAGTGACAAGGCGTAAGGGACATTTCCGAGGAAGCAAAGTGACGAATACATATTTATTTGTTTGTTGTTTGTTTTTTTGATGGGGGGGGGGGGGGGTATATTTTGCACCATGCATAGCATCACAACATACTCTAACCATATACTCATGTTTATTATGTACGGGATAATGGATGACACGCCGTGCGGTTATTCAAAGTTAATGCACGTTCTAGACGGTGATACGGCCCGACGCGAAGCACACACAACAGACTGGACGAGAGTCATTGGTAACTGCAACACACACGCACTGTCTCTCTCTCTCCCTCCCTCACACATCTCCACACAAAGAAAGAATGCACAAAACAGTCCTGTATTTACAATGATAGTGATTGTCGGACAAGATAGGGCCTTGGCTCCCGGGAGAAAACGCCACTGGTTGATACTAACTTGTTTCAGTGTGCGACATGCAGTTCGTTAAATGTGAATGTAAACAAACCTTAGCTGTAATAAGATGGCGACCACCGGCTCCAGGGACGATCCCTCTGCTCACCCTGTAAATGCCCTACATCGCTGGACAGTGAAGGTGTTTTCTGCATTTTAGTTTACTCGTTTTTCATTTACGTTTTCTCGTCCATTGCATTCAAACTTCAGTCCACTACATGTCCAAAATGGCAGCCGCTCTTACTAAGGTCACGTGAGTGGGAAGGGTCAATACAAGAGTTTTCAGGCGGGCCCGGCGCCTAAGGGGAGGGCCATGGAGACAGCCCAGAGCAAGCTGAGCAGGATCAGGGTGTTCCTGTTTTACATGGCCAGGGGGAAGAAGGACCTCCCGACGTGGAGGTTCCTTGACGAACCCCAACAAGTCAGGGGGTGAGCAACGTTTTCTTGTGTTTTCTTATCCTTGACTTTGTCTAAGTATATATCCTTTTTTGATCCTGTGAGGGAAATTCGTTCTCTGCATTTAACCCGCCCGAACGACCAGCGACTAACACTGATCTTGTCTTTTTCAGGTACATCGCAGACCTGACGACGGTGTGCAAGGCCGTGACGACTGCAAATTTCTACCTCCATAATGTCACAGCCTTCTTACAATATTTCAAAGACACCAAGCCCCAGCACTCCAGGCTGAGCGGGGCGAAGGTCGTGGGCGTCCAGCGGATCTTCAAGAGGGCGCTCAAGGACCTTAGAAAGAGGACCACCCTCCACCAGATGCGCCACAAGAGGGAGAAGCTGGCGCATGTCCTCAGCGTCGACAACCTCAGGACGTGCAACCAGCTCGCCAAGGCGAGCATGGCGGGGTTGCTGGGTAGGTGTCCTCCCGACGTGGAGGTTCCTTGACGAAGTCAGGGGGTGAGCAACATTTTCTTATGTTTTCTTATCCTTGACTTTGTATAAGTATATATCCTTTTTTGATCCCAAAAAATTCGTTCTCTGCATTTAACCCGCCCGAACGACCAGTGACTAACACTGATCTTGTCTTTTTCAGGTACATAGCAGACTGCAAGGCCGTGACCATGTGTAATTTTTATCTACACAATGTCACAGCCTTTCTCCAGTATTTCAAGGAGACGAGGCCAGTATACTCCAGGCTCAGCAACGCCAAGGTGCTAGGGGTGGTGCGACAGTTTAAAGAAGGAGCTTGCGGGCCTGAGAAAGACAACGACCCTCCACCAAATGCGGACCAAGAGGGAGAAGCTGGCGCATGTGCTGACGGTGGACAACCTGAAGACGTGTAAAAAGTACAGACTCATTTAGAGAAATAATCCCTCAAAGGTAAATATAGAAATTAATGAGAATTAAAGGAAAATAAAAACTCACAACTGACAAATGTCCTACAAGTTATTTACATTTTTACACCACTCAAGAAAAGTTCCGTAGTAAGAATGTCTAAGGTCTTGGCGGCTGGTCACTCTGAGCCTTCAGCAGAGCTGTCATGCGAGGGAATCATTGTGCATTGCAACTAAAGGCTGACTGACATTGCACGATTTTGGCCTGTTTTAACAACCTGCGACTAAATTTCCAAAATCGGGCGGAAATCTTGGGAGTTGTACTAGAATCGCAGCGCACTCCCGTCATCTAAATCGTTTAGTGTAAGGTGCCAATCTTAGCGGTTTTAAGTCCGTTGGAGGCAGTCTTTTTCTAGTTTTGCCGTTACGACAATATCAAACATGTTTGATATTATCGGAAGTCTTTTGAGTCGTGGCTCATGCAAATAGTGAACATTAAAAACCAATAGTAACCTTGCGCGAACATGAAACAGGAAGGGGCAAAATAGGCGACAGCTGTAGGCTTTATGATTATTTGTTATTTCATTTCTTATAATTTATTAGTCGGCTGTTCTACGTGACAGAACAACTCTATATGTGACCTTCCACGGCGAAATCAGTCACAATGTCCAAATTTAAAATAGAAAAACGGAGAAATCTGCCTCTGAAGTTAGCCCTCGGCTCAACACTCAAGAACGCTTTGTAAGGTCGTCGCAATTACAAGATTTACGGTACTTGTATCAACGACACAGCACGCGAATGGCTTGGTGGTTGTCAATGAGTGCATTTACCGTAAAAATTGGAATAGAGCGGCAAAAACGAGACGCCTTTAACTTCCTGCTTCCTCTAACTTTCTCACCTCAACAAACTCACGTTTTTAGATTACAAAAGGTCAGTTTTTCGGCGAAATGTATTCACGGCCGTACAGTGTAGATCTCCCACTGTTTCAAAACACTTACAAAAAAAAATCCACGATTTTAGCACAAGTGACATAAATGACCATTTTTCTCAGAAACGCCTGTTGCGACAAGTGACTGGTTTTGCCGTGGAACGTCACATATCTGTTAGTGATGTCACACATCAAACAATGCTGCAGAAACACAAAAAAATAACTGTGATATGAGTAGGCTCAGTGTTTCCCACACATAGACAAATTTGTGGCGGTGCGCCACAGATTCAGCACCGGCCGCCACATATTGCGTTTCGTTATTTTTTATTTATTTATTTATTCGTTCATTTATTGTGCGCTATTGAAACGCTAAAAACGCGCAGCATTCGTTAAGCTGGATTTCCTTTCCTTGCGCTTCCTCTCTGTCACTCACACGTCTGTCTCTCATACACACACACAGGCACACACACAGCCCATCCCCTCCGTGCACACCGCGTGTATCTCCATGAAAACCAACAAGATCATCCCTGGAAGCGTGGTCGGTGGTCGCACTGATGAACCTGACGCTGCTCGGGTAGAAGCATAAAGTTCTCCCGCAACTTTTGTAGACTATGTGTGCAACTAAATTACCAAACAGTAGAAGTAAACTCATTCTCCTTGGCCGGCTCTCGTGCGCGCTCAATGGACACCCGCCATCGACATGCATATTTAATCCAAATAAAACATTCACAATCGTGAACGCATTGACGCACAGAACTAGCTAAATTACTGTAAAATTCGGTTAGCATCAGGGTGGGAATTTCGTCATTTTAGGGGCAAGGCCATTTGGCCTTCACCTTCTTTTTTTTTTTAGGGGCACCAAGGCCACATGATAGGGCACAAAGGCCACTGAGTAAAATTCAATGGTTTTACATTTCAGGGTTATCTCGACACAAATACATAGACCCGCTAGCCGCTGTAGGCTTTGAGAAACACTAACACAGCCTCAAACTTCTTTAAGTTGAGGCCCAATCATGGCAGACTTTGGGGTCATAGGGCCCATCTACACATACCTCACCCCACCCCCCATCAAATCATCATATCACAATTAGTATTATGCTATATTGTTAGACATGCACTTTCACTTCAAAGCAGTCAATGTTTGTGCCAAAATTATTTACAAAAAGTTTGTGAAAACTATGCACATCAGGGGTGTGCTTTACTAATGTAAGATAGGCTATATAATTACAATAGTTCATTCTTTTGCATGTTTGCATGAGATACTTCTGAAAACAACAGCAAATATGAGTGCCATTGTTTTGGGATGTTTCCCTCATGGAAGCATCATAAGCCGTTTTCAGACAGGTTTCTGCACATTCTGCACGGGACGATTCCGTATTTGACACCTAAGTCAGGGGCATAAAGGCCACTGTGGCCTTAAGATGGGTTTTTTTTCAGGGGGCATCAAGGCCAAAGTGTAGGGCAACGGCGGCCATGGCCTCATGGCCTTGGTATAATTCCCACCCTGGGGTGCGTTTCTAGAAAGCGTCGTTTGCTAACTTGCGTCGCAATCTTGGGAGTTCGCTCCGTCGTTCTTGAATTTGGTGTTTCTAGAAAAGGTAGTTCAAACTCTCAATCGCAAACAAGGACGCAAAGTTTGGTCGTTTGAACTACTGCCCCTGGGCAGTCGCACCTGTGTCGTACCTTGGGAGTTCCAGGTGGTGATGTCGTCAGTGCAAGATCGCCTGACCAAAAATCACAAGCGCCCAACCAAAAATCACTAAGTTGTTGTTTTCTCGTGACTCAATGATTGTGCTATACTGTAGGCTAATATTAATTAAAATACCGTTGGGCTCATTCTTGCTACGTGTGTTACCTTGCGTTCATTTGCGTGTTGGTTTGCGTTTTGGTAGGTTACTGTTATGATATTTACAAACCCTCGGATCAAGCACACCGTTCAATAGTATAGTGGTTAAGGCAGGTGGCTTATCATCACAACATCGTAGGTTCTTTTCCCGTATGCATCACATATGCTTTTGTTTCTGACTAGTGAAACGTGGAAATTACCCTAATAAGTAATGTCGTGGAACTAGTAAACTGATGTCGTGTTCCTGGCCACTCGATGTAAAGCAATTAAATATATTTAGGGTCTAACCTATTGTTGTGTGTGGTATGCCTGCTCTTACTCAAAAGTGACATGGAGAGGTAAGATGCGAACTTGGGCCGCGCGCGCAATGGACTGACATGCAACAGCTGAACCACCAGACACAGAGTTAGTATTGTGATCATTTGTAATTAGTCTAGGCCATATATATTTTGTAGGCTACATTTATTTTTTAGATATTTCACACAAATAAGTACATATAGCCTATTGGACAGCTTAAGCAGCTATGTGCTTGCATAGGTTTACGTTTTTTCCTGATAGCAATGATAATGCCAGCATGAATCACTTTGGGTTTAAATTAGACACATAGAGGGTGCCTCTCAACATCCCTCCTCGATCCTCGGTCCTCTATCCCATTGTTGCCGACCCATCATTCAGTGAGGACGAGGATCGAGGAAGGAAAGGAGGATTTATAAAAGACAAGTGATAGGCATCCAGTGACAGAGAATTTCTAGTGGGTGGGGTATTATACGTTGACACTTTTTCCACCAATGAAATGTGCCGTTGCATCCTCAACTACGTTGTTGGAACAACGGTGTTAGAACAACGGAGGTAGTGAATTGCGACACAAGTACGATGCTTTCTGGAAACAGGTGTAACACTGTCGTTGTTTGATCGCAAGTTGCGTCGCACCACGGTGGTTCAACAACGCCGTTGCTAACTCTTCTAGAAACGCACCCCTGGTTAGCATCATTAGTAGGCTGCAGGTATTTGATTAAAACTCTTGCATTCAAGTTGACTGTCATGACTGACCATCTCAATACCAATATTTTCAAATCCAAGACTTAATGGGTCTGTCCCAAGGAGAAAAAGTATTAGCTTACCTTGAAACTTAAACACATGTGGGGAAACTGAACAGTCCAACCAGTAGAGTATGATAAGCTTAGCCTGCTACTTTGTTTACAATATTTTGAGGCTTCAACCAGACAGCTGAATTTAAGAAGTGGAGTTGTAATATGAATAGTAGGCTATAATCTGCATAAAGTTTGCTGTTATGAATATCAGAAATGTCAGTATATTATATATAGAATGTAAATAATTACATAATGGGTGTGTTTCAAAATAAAGACATGCTTTACATCTTGTTAAAAACATAATTTACATTATATGAAAGGAGAGCGATAAAAAGGCGATGCAATGAAAATATGGGTGCACCCCCCCCCCCCCCCCCAAATATAGGTTACTGCACCCCCCCCCCCCAAATATAGGTTACTGCTTCAGTCCGTGTTTCATTATGCTCCTAGGTTATTTGCTTTAGCCTACTCTTTATTATTTTAGGCTATACCCATTTATTCATCATCTTCCATCCTTCACAGTCCGACATAGCGCACGCATTTTCACCAGCTGACACCTGTCACTCAATTCGTCATCGTAGGGGAGGTTTTTGCCATCATTCCCACTTTATAATCATCAGTTAATCAAGGTGGTCACTTTCATCAAGCTCGTGCATGAGTAATGACGTCAACCATAGCAACAAAGGCCCTTTCCGAAACGGATCCCTACTCACTTCGACTCGGTTAGCGAGTGAACTTCCTTTTCAAGTCCACTCGTGGGTGCGGAGAACACTCGCATTTGAAGGGTTAGGGGGTTAAAACAGCGCTACATTTCGGATGCGCTTGAAGGGAGAAGGAAGTTGACGTCATATTCGTTTTCATAGAAATTATGAAGGCAATATATATTAAATCGCCAATTAAGATGTTCTGGACACCCCTGTGTATTAGGATATAGGCCCTACATCCCTCTTCTCTCATTTCATTACTATGAGTGAGGAGTTGCATTTTATGCTTTATTTAACATCAAATTATAAAAGTGCTGTAAATGCGACCTGCACATGTGTTTAAATATTACAGCCTACTTCTGTACGATCGTGCACATTTTACTGAGTATCAAACTAAACATGAGTTGTTACAATGTAGCTTAAATCACGCTTTCGTCTGTAAATGCTGTCATACGGACCAAAAAACAACTGGCAGGGAGATTTACGAGCTGCACGAACACTAGAAAACGGTTGCACCTGCGTTTCAAGTCAGCATCGATGCTGACTTGCTCCTGGAGGCGTGGTAGCCCCTCTCCCTAGGCACTTCACTCGACTCAAAATTCGTTTCGGATGATACTTAATGTGGCGGACCCTCGCGTGAACGCGCAAACGAAGTGGAAGTGTGTAGTGTTAGGATTTAGGGGCTGGTTTCGGAAAGGGCCAATGACTCACTTTTAGTTTAGGAGTGGGCGTTTCTCCTTACTAAAAGTAGGTCTGAAAGGCTTTGTGAATAACTTTTAAGGGAAAACTCCTAACTAAAATCTTCTAGCGCGATTTAAGCCTACCTTACACTGACAAGATTTGGGAAAGATTCTTGAAAGAATGTAGTCTTTTGAGTAAAGCTTGAATGATGGGCATTAGTTCAAAGACTACAATCTTTCAAGAATCTTTCCCAAATCTTGTCAGTGTAAGGTAGGCTTTAGTGGTAAGATAAAATGCTTTGTGAATACGGGCCCTGAATGGGCTAAAAATCGGATTTTGGCTGGCAGTCTGAATGCAGCCTAGGAGGAATGTGTTTTTTTGTCCTCTGATTTGCAGGTGTCCGATCGGAAGACCACTCATGATTTTGGCGTTTCAGCCAAGGGCCAATTACTTTTTTTTTTAGGAGGGAGGGGGAGGGGCCCTAGTAAGAACATGAGCCCGTACAAAGATCATTAAGGGCGGAGCAAGATACTTCATGAGAAGCCACTTCCTGGAACACGAATCGCAAGAGGGAGAGGGGCAAAACCCCCCTTTATGCAGAGCTGTTCCACCTCTTTTCCATTGAAGTCTATGGACATGACACGCATGACACACCCCCTTTATGCAGAGGAAGTGATCCCCGTTTTGCGCCCATAGACATGAATTACGACGAGTTATCTTGCTCCGCCTTAAGAATCTTTGGCCCGTACTTCTACCAGGCGTGGGAGGAGATGGGATTCGACATCCCATTGGTCCGAAAAAAAGAGGCCCATTGGTCCGACATCTCATTAGTCCGACCATACAATGAATAAACAAATCCAGACTTTGGTCTATTTCCTAAAAACTCTGTCTGCCACTATTTAGTTAGACTGATGTGACACTCTTGTAGTTTGATTTCAATAGTAGGGACTTACTGTAGTGGATGGGTGTGTGACTGTCACGCAGGTGACCCAGGCTCGCATCCCGCGATGAACTTCATCTATTTTGCAAACGAACATCGAAGCTAACGTGTTTCAGTCTTATAGACTTTCACACGACAAAACCACAAATTAGCCTACATTCCAACATAGCTAAGGACAATGAATTCTTACCGTTAAAGTCTAGGCTACAAGTTATCCACAGTTAGTCCACAGTTATTTCCATCGTGCATTCTTCTCGACATGAGCCAGAAATAGAGCCTTGCCATATTCTTCTATCACACAGGTCTGACTAAATTCAAAGTTTCACTTCAGAAACATGTCGTTTTAATTTGGTGGTCCTGGCTTCCCAAAAGCGTCTGTGTAAAACGCAAGTGTAACAGGGTGGTCAGGGCAACCACCCCAAATCTGTAGCCTGACTACGCCACCCTGGGGCCTAGCGCCTCAGGGAATCTTTAGGAGCTTGGGACCTTTACCAAACAGAGCTGCACAGGTTCTTTAAAGCATATTTGAGACATGAATTCCTTAAATAAACAATTTATTGAACACAAAAGACAAACATTCAACAAAGACAGACAGAGCTTGCCTGAGGGGGCAGGCTAATATCAAGGGTGATAAGTTTGCAAACACAGCAAGTTTAAGAAAGTGTCTCACACAGTAATGCAGCTCTCCACAGCAAGCAACTCTCAGTACACACACGTGCAATTACTCTGGTTCCCCAGTAGGTGACTAGGCCCGCTAGCACCCGTTACACTCACCCCCCTAAACCTCACTCCCGATCCGGGTCATGGCACCAATGTAACCTGCGTTGTGTGGAACCACCGCGGTCCAGCCCTGCACACGCCCGGACTCGAACCCGCGAGACAGCAGCACCTCGGATCGGGAGTCGAGCGCGCTAACAATCCAGCTAAAAGCCCAGGCTACTAGCTTTCATGTCAGCAGCGCTCTTGAAGCGTCGGGGAGTGAGGTTTACTAACGTTCCACAGCATAGCTAACCAGCTAGCACCCGTTACAAATGCAATCTCAAATCCTCACCAGAAACACCAACAGTCAATGTATTTCTCCAAATCCAAGTTTCGTTTATTTTATGGACTACTAGCTGGTCGTGGAAGAGTTAGATAAAACATGAATTTGTCTTGTATACAGAACCAAGTTTCACAGGCACTGTGAAACAACGAACAACAACGAACCTACTACCTCGTGCTTTCATTGGAAAGACGCCTTGCGTTCAATGGACTCATTTGCATAGAGCTGGGGATCGGCCAGCTTTTCTGTCGCGCAACAGGGTTTCAAATGCAGCGCTGCCTTCCCGGAATGCTTTGCGGGTCCGTTAAAGTCACTTGACGTCACCCATAGGGAAATAGCGGGTTACGACACGACAGAGTGAAGTGGCGGACAAGTGTGTCGGTACCATTACACTTAATGAAACCCTAATTGTTGCGTTATTGAAAAACGCTGCTAGTTGCAAAAAAACAGTCGTGCAACTGGATTTTCAACATCGCAGTTCAACCTTCAACGCTGCACCAATGTCAACGTTGATTCAATGTGTGCATGTTAGCTGGGTCGTTTCAATATATATATTTTAATACGATGCATCGCTGCACGTCATGCGCCATCTAATGTCTTGCTCTGATAGCACCACTTACGGTACGGTCACACTTCCTGCGACATATGTGATGGAAGGTGTTGCACGTCTTCCCCTCCTTGGTCGTGAGTGGCCGTTTCGTTTGAATTGTCAGTTTGCATCTCATAAGCAGTTAAACTTGTCTGTAGTGTTTCTCACAAATGGACCACCATTTTAGGCATGTATGTAAACAGCATATGAAATATTAATAGCATATACAAACTAAACAAGCCATTTTGAAATCTTGTTTTATTTGAACTACTCAATGCAATCTCAAATCCTCACCAGAAACACAGTCAATATATTTCTCCAAATCCAAGTTTCGTTTGTTTTATGTGCTAGCTGGTAGTGGAAGAAATTGTTACATGAATTTGTCTTGTAAACGGAAGCAAGTGTCACAGGCACTTTTGTAGTACAATAACTGACCTACAACCTTGTGCTTTCATTAGGACTCATTTGCATAGAGATGGGCATCGGCCAGCTTTTCTGTCGCACGACAGAGTGCTGCCTTCCCGGAATGCTTTGAGGGTGCGTTAAAGTCGCTTGACGTCACCCCTTAGGGCAGGGGTCTCCAACCTATCCCATGATTCTTATCAAACCCCTCCCCCCCCCGGGTCCGTGAAAAAAAATTGAGAAGCAAACCGGTCCATGGTGAAAAATTCAGTTCTGAACCTACATTATGTGACCTATGAGCAAAATCTCACCTGTAGTAAAACACTGCATCTCATAGCAACTCTATATTGCAAGATACTACAGCTCGGCTGAAAACGGCGGAGTTCAGAATCCTAGGGGGTGAGCGAAGGTGCCTCTTCAACACATGTAAGTACTCAGCAACATGTTTCGGTACAGTTAAGGTTAATTTCACACCGGAATTCTCCTATAATTTGCATTTGAAATAGCCATTTACCAAGAGACACATTTACTTCTTCTGACTTTCTGACTTTTTTTTCCAATTTGTAGTAAAATTGCTTAACATGTTCGATGATATCGATGAAAATGCAAGAAAAAGTATCGGTATCGTATCGAATCCTAAAAGTGTGGTATCGCCCATCCCTAGAATCTAGGAGTTGCCATTCTCTGGAGAAGGTCTGAGAAGCTTTATGAAAAACTTTTGAGAGAAAACTCCTGTTAGAACCAATGTGTGGCCGTACAAACAGTTTTTCTCATCTTGAAACTTGAATTCAACGGGAACGGAATGGTAGGAAGTTAATCATCATCTTATCTCAGATGAAAATGTGACCCTGCAAAGCAAAATCAGTCGCTCGTTGCACGATACTATTTTAAGAAAATCCACAATAAACAAACTTCGAGGTTAAAATGTTGAATTTCCGTTTCTTATAATTTGACAGTATACAGTCTACAGTTTCATATCGTGACCTCATTTCACGGAAAAACTTGTTTTGACTGTTCAACCCGGTGAAGATTCAACCCTTTAGCAGTCAATCCCGTTGTCCACGCCGTTTAAAAAGTTGATTTCTCCTCTTCTGGCATTTTGTGACGGGAGAACCATGTCAACTTCGGATGCGATTATCTTAGCGATAGTTTCTGTAATACCTTCGATATATATATCGCTGGAAAGCTTAGTTTATGGCTGTTCATGTGAGCACAATAACTTATTTTTGTAGATTTTACCAGAGCGACTGGTTTCGCTTTGCAAGGTCACTAATATGTTAGACTATCGTATCGTTAAACTGTAAATGTTCGATATGACGGCTGTTTTTCCGGGTTTTTTTTTTTTTTTTACTGAAAGTGATATAGGGAGGGAAAGAGAAAACCAGCGCCCCAAGTGGACTTTTCAAATAAATACTACGCAGCTATACCAGCGATCTTATCCACCAAAAATATTTTTCAGTCTGCACACTGTAATAATCTACTAACTGTGAAAATATCAGACCCTATTTCGCCTTATTTAAAAAATTAAAAAAAAAAGAAATTGCTCGTTTCATTTCATAAATGAACTACAACTACAAGTGACGTGACACCCTTCGACGACGTTACTCACCTAGCATGGTTTGTTTATTAGCCTGTTAGCTAGTTGGTTGGTTAGTTAGTAGACAATCACACTTACTGCCAGCTCTTGTGTGAGTAGGAGCACAACACAAGTTATCCCAACATGAAGGTAATTACCACGTGGTTTACATCGCTCTCCGTTATTACAAAAATATGTAAAGCCAGTTAAGCAAATTGCCGTTTTGATCAGTCAAACTCAAAACACCTAAACTGATCCTAAAAAATAAAGTATGACCACTAGAAGCAATAGCTGACCTAAATGCATAGCATATTGAAGGCATTTAACCAAGTTCCCATCATGGGCTGAGATATATTTTTTCTAAACGAAAATCCCATCCCCTCCCGCTAGCCTCTAGGAACGTAACCACTAGATGGCGATGAGATTACTGTCCCTCCCTATGTTGTAAGAGTACTGTATGAGTCACGTTGTAGCTGATTAGAAACCCAATTTTGCTATCTAGCTCAGTGCGCTAGGTGCTAGGATGGATCTGCCACTGATTTGAGGTTATTATTCCTAATTTCAGTACCCTGGGCTCCGTTCAAAACGGGAAAACTGCTGCCTTATTTATATTTAACTATCTGGAGTGCAAGGCAACAAGTGCGGTTCGGAAAAAAAAACAACTATTTTTGCTGCCTTTCAATATACTGTATCTTAGATTTTTCAGAATACCGGTCAATTTTGAATGACAGCATGAATGGCAGCATGCTTCTCCCCATAATCCTTTGCGGCAATGTCTGAAACAGCTGTGAAAAAATGGCTGCTGAAACTAAATGTAATTTGTATGACATTATTTTGCTTACAGTAGGTTTGTACGCTTGAGATGAGAAATGAACTATTTCAGCTACTAGTGCCTAAACTATTAGCGTCTGGTCTGATATATGTGCCGCCCATATTAAAACAAATTGATACCGTTAACCTGCCTTTAGCTTGACATTAGGCTTTTGCTAACATCATACCAAAAAAAAATGTCAATAACCATAGACATGATACCATCTTGAAATGTCACAGTCTGAAAGCCCATACACTTTCTGGAGTATCAACACATATAGCTAACAAATGCATATGTGCAATCTATAGGTAGCAATCATTATTCACAGAAAATGATTGTCTTGACTCCTTGAAATAATGACTTTGCTGCAGACTTAGATGAGGGCGCAAATGTGCCAAAAATCAGAAGGGGATACCATGTTCAAAAATGTTTTTCTCTGGATATATTTGGGTATACCAAGCTAATATTTTGTCTAAGTTAGTTTAAATGGTTACTCTTTAGATGGTAACATTTTGAAGCAAATCTGAGATGGTCAAGCAGCAAGTTTCTCTAAAATCCGTTGAATTGAGATGGAATGACCTCTGTTACATTGTAGCAATGGTAATATGCTAGCTGATAATGCTAAGAATGTTGTTTTTCTGATCATTTTAGAAAATGGTACGATCACGACACCCATACGAGTGCCCCATTTGCAGGAAAAGCCACGCCTCCATGTCCTTGCACCTGACAAACAGGCACAAGGTGGTGAACGCGGTAGAGAGGGGCATCCTGTGCAAGCTGGCCTCCGGGAGGTTGCCCTTGCATGAGGACCCCTGCCCAGTCGCGGGCTGCAGTCACCAGGGCAAACGGCTGGACAAGCATGTGCAAACCCACAAGGAGTTGCCCGCCTACGAGAGGGAGGAGCTTGTGCGGCGGGCGAAGAGGACCAAGGCCCTGGGCCTGCTGGCGGAGCTGAGGGCCTCGGAGCCCGAGCTGCCCATGGCCTCTTCCCTGGACCTGCGGCCGGAGGAGGAGGAGGAGGAGGAGGAGGAAGAGCAGGCCATGGCCTCTTCCCTGGACCTGCGGCTGGAGGAGGAGGAGGAAGAGCTGCCCATGGTCTCTTCCCTGGACCTGCGGCCGGAGGAGGAGGAGGAGGAGGAGGAGGAAGAGCAGGCCATGGCCTCTTCCCTGGACCTGCGGCTGGAGGAGGAGGAGGAAGAGCTGCCCATGGTCTCTTCCCTGGACCTGCGGCCGGAGGAGGAGGAGGAAGAGCTGCCCATGGTCTCTTCCCTGGACCTGCGGCCGGAGGAGGAGGAGGAGGAGGAGGAGGAGGAAGAGCAGGCGGCGACGGCAATGAAGGAAGAGGAGGAGGAGGGGGCAGTGGCACTAGAGGAGGAGGAGGCGCTGTATCGGGAAGAGGAGGGGGAGGCTCGTGATCCACGTGACGTTGAAGTCCGTGAGCTAAGGCTCCGAGTCCGGCTGTGAGTATATTTGCTATCTCAACGGAGTCATGACCTGATGGGTATATTTGCTATCTCAACGGAGTCATGACCTGATGGGAATTGTTGGGGAAACATCTAGCGTAAATGTGAAAAGTGTAACGAGAATGCTTGTTTTACTCTTCGAAAGGCTCACTGCAGCTCTGCAGTCCACCCGCCGATTCGGGCGCCTGCAGACGCTCAGACTCCGAAGGGCCCTGGGCCAACACCGCGTGCCCGCGCGGCGGAGGCAGGGGCGGCAGGAGAGGGCACTGCCGGCCGAGGAGGAGGCAGCGGCAGCGGCAGCAGACCTGCCAGCCCTCCCCGCCAGCTTCTGAGAGCCCGAGGGGCCGCACAGCCCAGGACACTGCCGCCGCAGAGCCTTGACGCCACCGCAGCAAGCCATCTGCAGAGCTCGAGGGGCCTGACCGCACACTTTAGATTAGATTAGTGTGTGTCTGTCTTAGATCAGGTTCAACTTTATTGTTGTGAATGTTTGTTTAGATTAGATTAGATTATTTGTTTGTGTGTGTGTGACTGTGTGTGTGTGTTATTTTACTGTTAATACATTACAAATGTTCAAACCATTTACAGTGTTGGGTCATTTCATTGCTCCTTATTTTAGAACACTTTTTCAAACAAAGAAGTTGAAGTTCAAGTTCAAGTTTATTGCCATGTACTCATTTATAAGTAATGAAATGCCTTGTGCTCAAGTGTCCATTCAACAGAGATAAATTAAAGAAAGAATAAAATAAAATAGATAGGCCTACTATACAAAAGAGGGGTTGGGGAGCACCAAGGGACACCCAGGAGCAACAGAGGCAAGGAAAAATCCCCTTGTTCAGGAAGAAAGCTTGGGCTAATAGTGTACTGTATGTTGGGGTTGGAGGGTTAAGGGGCAGTGTGTGTGTGTAGGGGAAGTGTGCATTTAGCACTTATACTGCTGGTCACTATGAGCTCCGACTAGGTAGAATAACAGAGCGTGACAAAGTACATAACGGAGAACATGATCCTTTTGGGGAAAACCGGGGAACATAGGACCTTTTCTAAAATTAAGGGAAAAAAGGGTCCCATGTTCCCCGGTCCCCATACAAAGTGGGGAACATGTAGGCTACGCTCCTTTGCAAGATTACCAGTTAGGATGTCCTGCTGCTTCAGTCCTAAGCTTTTCTGCATAGGTGACACACATGATCAGCAGAGACAGGCAGATATTTATCAAAAATAGTGAGATACAGAACTCTTATGTAAGGCATATCTCCATTCAATTTTAGAATTGGTCATGGTTGAGCCAAAGTATGGTAGGCTATCTTCACTTTTGGTCATTTGCAAAATGCCTCTATTGTTTTGTTTAATCTGTATTAGAGTATATTAATATTTAAGATTTTGTGAATATTCCACTATAACTAGGCTATACGTATCTTATAATTGCAAAACACACAGGCTTCTAGATATGAAATAATGAAGCTCTGTTTTTTTTCTTTAAAAGCTGATCATTCTCGGACGTGTCGTGACTGTCCTCGGTAAAAAAAAAAAAAAAAGTCGGGAAAGCCTATGGATGAGCGTCATCATTTTCGTTGTTGGAGATACCGCTCTGACTTCCCCAACCAATGGCAGCTTTCGCTTTCAACCTAACAAACGTGTCAAGCCAATCAAACATAGAGAAGGGCGGGACTTGGTTGCCGGTTCTTACAGCAAGAGAAGTCATCCAGCCGACAGCTGAGAGTGTCGCGGGGAGCCCGAGGGTGCCGGAGGGCTACGGTCTCGGAGCGTACAGTGCTTCTGTCACTCGCATGATGATGATCAGTGATGGTGTCGTGAAATTATGGACCGTTAGACAATGAAAACAAAGAAATCTCGATCAAGATACACATGGTTGGCTACAATGTGGTGTTATCAAAGGCGGAGGCACAATAGAGGCTACAGTAGGTAGAGCTCGACGCATGTGCGCATCTGCGAGTGAGTCCGCAACCTGCAGTGCTGCAGATTATCCGATAATCTACAGTATTCAGCCTACAACGTTGTGGATTCCAACGGCAGCCTTTAAACAACAACCAGAGAATTGGTAATCCCCGTGGGGACTGTGTTTAGTCAAAATTGAATATAGCGTGATTCTTTTTCTTGCCATTATCAGTAGCGTAATTTATCCATCTGTAGGCTATGCCACGCCAGAGTAGCCCGTTGTTTCTTGCTAACATTTAAACAATTAGGCTACATTTCATAAAAATACGCGTAGTCCGACTCCGAACTCTACTCTCCACTTGCCTAAGAAAAGTTATAAAAGTAACCACTGAAAACTGGCCAGGCTTTTTCTCCTGCAAGCAATGTAGGCTAATGTAGCGAAATGAAACATTGAAATTGCATTTGTAGTTAGAATGAATAGTTTCATTGTAACGCATGATGTTTTCACTGGCTACTGTTGAAAGGGCTTTGCATCTGTAACGGCATGTGCACAATAATGTAATACCGTATTTGTTCAATAGTGTTAAATGCTTAACAGCTCGGTGCCCTCTGATGGCCGGTCTGCATGTGGATCCTACAGTACACCCCCAACACATCCCCAGCTGAAGCATCGTTAGGCTCAGGATCCGTTTTTCACTTTAAGCCCAGCAATACATTTAGTCTCTTGTAAGGCTCTTTTGGGCTTGCTTGCATAAACCTGGCCGCTTTATCCTCTCCGGAAACACCTCACCCCACCCCCAACATGCTTTTGTTGAACTTTTCTTTGTTTCAAATGAGTGGTGGGCCTCCAACCTGTTGGGTCCCTGTGGTGACCTGTGCACTGAGGTAATGAAATTTGGACAGCTTAGTCAGGTTAGGAGCTTTATCGCTATTGAGAGTAAGATTGAATAGCCAGGTTAGGAGATTCACATTCACCGAGTAAACGTGTTATTGAACACACTGGGATTTGGATTAGCGTTTGTCTTTGCCCCCTTGACGTTGGAGAGAGCATTCAGTCCTGTTGCTATTAGTTATACGTTGATATAAGTTTTGTTGGTGAGCCGTTTGAAATCTCACAGCAGAAGTGAATGCTTAACCTAAGGTTAGTTTGGATGTACTGTGATGAGTCTCCGATGAGTGGAGAGATGTGATGTCACTTGCAAGCTGCCTGTTATTCATCTGGTGATGAAAGTTCTAAGCGTAGCTTTTGGTAGCTGTCACTGGGGTACGGTGACAGTAAGTGTACATATGTGTACATACATTGACAGTATTTATATCCTTACTATGATGCGATGAAGTATATCTATGGACCAAGGTGATCTATATTCTCCACCTGACATATTCAGAAACAGAGCATCTCACAAGCTTGTTTAGACTTTGAGGCAATGGTGACAAGGTTTACAAGTTGTGACCCCAAAAATAAAGTGTGTGTGAAAGTGTGAATAACAGGGCCTCTATAAGCAGGCTTAATTACTGTGTATTTGAACGTTATCTATTAGAATATAGCCCAACCTTCTGTGCATACCTGTCCAAATGCCCATCTCAAGATCACCTGTCCAGCACCACAGTCTGGTGTGTTTGTGAATTAAAGTGATAATTAAGGCCATGCCATTAGAAAAGCATCAATCAGCTATTTCTTCTGCCCCCGATCTCCCTCCAGAAGCGGTGTTGGTTCAGTGATTCCTGGTTGATCCTGGCAAAGGAGCTGATCCTTCAGTCGGGGAACCCGTGGACGACAATCTCCCAACCACCGTGCCACCACTTCTACCATGTTCCCATTCTGCATGCCATCAGGGTGGGCGCACGCACACACACACACACACACACACAAACACACACACACACACACACACACACACACACACACACACACACACACACACACACACACACACACCACCACTACTCTCACGGCTTACAGAACATGATCCCCTTCTGCATGTCATCGGGGTTAACGTACATGCATGCAAACAAACACGCCCATATTCACAAATGCATGCGTGCACACACACACACACACACACACCAGCCAGAGCACCAACGCTACTACCACGGTTTAAAGACCATGATCCCTTTCTGCTTATCATTAAGGTGAGCACATACACACACACGCACACTCACACACACACACACACACACACACACACACCACCAGCACCACCACTACTACTAACATAGTCTACAGATCACACATCACACAGTACCTCACTTGACCTCTGAGTGACCTTGTGTGTCCAGGTCGCACCCTCTGGACAATGCAGGGCTCTTCTCTTTCGCCTCCTTCTCCTGGCTGACGCCCATCATGTGGAGGATCTCCCGCAACAGTCTGGACCAAAGCTCTCTGTTCCTCTCGCCTCACGACGGAGCCAGGACCAATGGGGACAGGTCTGTTCCCTCACTCTCCTCACCTGGTGCCACTGACCAGCCAGTCCAGTTACTGAGAATCCTGATTCTTCCTAACTAGTGATCCTGATTAGTGCTGTAACGATGTGCGTAAAATCGTGAATCCTGAAACCGATATCCCCTCGTATCCACACACCTGTCGATATGCGTGTCATGACCCCCATATCCACACACCTGTCGTGGTGTGAGATATGGGTGGAGTAGTTGTTGCTTTGTCCTTATTTCATGTAATTACCAATGTAGCTGACTGGAGTTGCTAAATACAACTGGTATGTAGCCCGGCTCTCCTTCGGCCACTGTCTCAAATACATCTACGGATATAGAAACGTGCATATAGTTCTCTATATGTTAGCTATGTTACTCCATCTCCTCCCATGATTTGTGTGCTATGGTGACATGAAAAGAAAATGGATATTTTTGGCTGCAAACACTCAAAGTGGGTGACGGAGGGCATGTGGTGTTGTGGAGCTAACGGCAGTTGCACAATAGAGAGGACCGAGGAATCCCGACCCTTGCTTTGAATTCGGTAACTTTGTTATCTCCTTTTACTAAGTGTGTGTGTGTGTGTGTGTGTGTGTGTGTGTGTGTGTGTGTGTGTGTGTGTGTGTGTGTGTGTGTTGTCAGGCTAGAGGAGTTGTGGGAGGCGGAGGTGTCTCGTGTGGGACTACAGAAGGCGTCTCTGGTGAAGGTGGTGCTGCTCTTCCAGAGGACCCGTCTCATGCTCAGTGTCATGTCCTCCTTCCTCCTGACGGGGGCGCTCTTCTTGGGGCCGGTATGCAGCCACACGCATCTTCACCCATGCAAAGCCCACTGTGCACTGTTACAGATAGAAACATGCAATATGTCAGACCTGTTTTACGCATTCAAAAGCCTTTTTTCAAGTACGCTGTAATGCCATCCCTCTCTCTTTCTCTCTCTCTCTCTCTCTCTCTCTCTCTCCCTCTCTCTCTCTCTCCCTCTCTCTATCCTCCAGGCTGTGTTGGTGTATAAGATCCTGAGCTATGCAGAGACTCCAGGTCAGTACTCCTTGAGCTACGGTTTGGGGATGTGCTTTGCCCTGTTCTGTTCTGAGATCAGCAGAACCTTCCTGTATTCATTGACATGGGCCATCAGCCTGCGCACGGCCACGCGCGTTAAAGGGGCCTTCTCCATGCTCGCCTTCAGGAAGATCATCAGCATGCGCATCATCACCACCGTGTCTGTGGGACAGGTGAGGCACACACACACACACACACACACACACACACACACACACACACCCCTTCTGAGCTGTTGTGTATTGTGTAGATCCTTAACGTGTTGACGGTGGACAGCAGCCGGATGTTTGAGGCGGTGGTGTACGGCTCCTACATGCTGTCTGGCGTGCTGTTGGCACCGCACACACACACACACACACACACACACACACCCCTTCTGAGCTGTTGTGTATTGTGTAGATCCTTAACGTGTTGACGGTGGACAGCAGCCGGATGTTTGAGGCGGTGGTGTACGGCTCCTACATGCTGTCTGGCGTGCTGTTGGCACCGCACACACACACACACACACACACACACACCCGTTCTGAGCTGTTGTGTATTGTGTAGATCCTTAACGTGTTGACGGTGGATAGCAGCCGGATGTTTGAGGCGGTGGTGTACGGCTCCTACATGCTGTCTGGCGTGCTGTTGGCACTGCTACTCTGCATCTCGTACGCCTGCTACATCCTGGGATACACCGCCCTCATCGGAGTCTCCATCTACCTGGGCTTCATCCCCATACAGGTACACACACACACACACACACACACACACACACACACACACACTGTGCTGCTATGTTTTCATCCACACACCGCTCTCATCAGAGTCTTCGTCTACCTGGGTTTGATCCCCATGAAGACACACACAAACACACACGCGCACACACACACACACACACACACACACACACACACACACACACACACACACACACACACACATAGTCTGTGTGTGTGTGTACATCTGTGTTTGTCCACCTGTGCAGAATGATTGGAATGTGGGATCTGTCTGTGTGTTTGAAGTGCTTCCCTGTCGTTGACAATGTGTGTGGCTGTAGTTTTGTACTGCCAAGGTGATAAATGTCTTTCGGAGGAAGGCTGTCACGGTAACAGACAGCCGAGTGCGCACCATGAACGAGGTTCTCACCTGCATCAAGCTCATCAAGATGTACGCCTGGGAAGAGTCCTTTGAGAAGAAGATCACAGGTACCTGCATGATCCACTCACAGCAGCTATAGCACATAGAGGTCTGCTCACCTTCAATATAGGGCTTTGAGCCAGAATTATTTCCCAATTGGTACGTTCTGAACAGAAACAGTATTTTAACGTTTCCGGTTTTTCGGTTCAACCCTAAAATTGACGTTCCTGAACCGGTTAGTAGAACAAAAAAATAAAGTTCCTGAACCGGTTAATAGCGTTCCATGTCAGCTGTGGGACATCCAAATAAGTAGGCTGGTCAGTAGAACTTTACGCTAATATTGTTAGTCATTTTCCTGAAGTCTCTATCCTGTTATTAAACAAACATTAAATAAAGCACTAGGCTATATTATGTAAACAGCTTAACATTTTTAACGCACGCATCATAAGGTACTGGTAGGTGCACTAATCACTAGGTGCAACAACCAACCGGGGCAGTGTAGACACTAATTACATGACACCTTTCATGCATACGGTCTATTGGTGCACATGACAAACAGGGCAGGCTACTACATCGCTTTCATTGAGAACTTCAGTTGACCAAGCCTGGCCAGGGCCCAATTAGTGCATTTGTTTCTCTTATGTCATCAGACAATGCAAAACGACAAAGCATTACAGACACATCACTGTAGTTCGTACATCCATGCAAAAGCCTGTGCAACTCACATAGCTAAATCTGTACAAATAACTGAATACGGTAGGCTACATAGCTGCCGTTGTGAATATTGATTGGCAAAATCTGGGGGCATTTTTGTCTCTCTTATGTCATCAGACAATACAAAATCACAATGGTGTGTACACAGCTGCCATTATGAGTATTGAACTTATAAACACATGCCCAAGAGCCTAGAGAGAAATGAGAAAAGATCCTGTACGGCTGGTGGCAAACTTCTGTATTACATTTCGCCCAATGGGTGAACGACTGGGTGTGAACCTCACCAAGTCATATTGCACAGAAATCTTGTCAAAGAACAAAAAAAAATAACGGTATTAACCGGTTACCATTATTTTAGATAAACGTTTCTGTTCCAGAACATAACAAAATGTAAAGTTGCTGGTTTCGTTTCTATTCCTAGCAAAACATCAAACGTTTCTGGTTTTCATACCGAATAATAAACTAGTAAATTAGCATAGTAATGTAGCAGCATGTTTTCTTCTTATGTTGTGATCGTTATCAATATTACTCTAGCCTTTGTTGCCATTTTTCCACTTAAAAAACTAGACGTGGGCTAATGCGTTCCAACTGTAGGCTATGAGGCTACAGTGAGTTTGTGTGAATAGCAGTAGAATATGGTTATGTAAAAGCGTAATTACAGTAAGTACATTTATAAATCAATAGAACACTATGGGTGGGACAGGGTAGTGCAATTGTTTATGTTATTTTGAACGGTTTTGTCGTAGTTTGTGTAACAAAAAACGTGATCTCTGCAACTTCTCTACCCTCCCCTCTTGCAATCCTTCCTCAAACAAAGCTTGAGAAAACAAAGCCACATATTAAGCAGAGACAAAAAACAACCCAAGTGGGTGTGGCACTTCAGGTAGAGCTTTACTTAAGGTAAACCACCTCACTTCAGTGACAGTTTGAGGTCTCCCTCTCTTGCTCTCTTTCACTCTCTCTCTCTCTCTCTCTCTCTCTCTCTCTCTGTCTCTGTCTGTCTGTGTGTGTGTGTGTGTGTGTGTGTGTGTGTGTGTGTGTGTGTAGAGATCCGTAAGAAAGAGAAGAGTCTTCTCCAGAGGGCAGGTTATGTGCAGAGTGTGAACACTGCGAACACGGCCATCGTTCCCGCCCTGGCCACCATCCTCACGTTTATCACACACACACTCCTCGGACTCCCCCTGGACCCCTCCACGGTCAGTACCCTCCTCTTCCTCTCTTCCTCTTCCTCTTCTCTCTCTTGCTGTCTCGGTTCAGAATCAGAATCAGTTTTATTGGCCAGGTTTGCGTAAACAAACAAGGAATTTGACTCTGATTAACTTTGCTTTCAAAGTACAACACTCATAAAACACATACAACATAAAATGATAAAAAAACAGAACAGTAGAATAGAATGAAGGGCAGTAGAATATGGCGAAGTATGATAATAAATACAGTATGTACATTTGCAAATAAATAGGCATATGGGTGGGATAGAGTAGGCCTAATGCAAGTGTCCGGAGGGGGAATGTCCGCCTCCTTGTTGTCCCTGTCAAGGTTGCCATGGTTGCCATGGTCATGGGTATCCCAACAGCACTAGCAAGATGCCGTATACAATGGAAAAGAGGGTGGGAATAGTGCAGTATCAGTATAGACTGAGGTTTAAGATTAAATATAAATATAGTTCAAGGCAGTTTAGTACAGTGATAATGTATTAATAACATTAGTAACAGTATGATAATGTATTAATAACAATAGTGTAACTGTAAACCAATTACAGTGAGAGCAAAATTACTTTGTCATTTAGTGAAATAAATACTTTTGTTTACCTCCGCCAAGGAGGTATATGTTTTCATCGGGGACTGGTGTTTGTTTGTCTGTTTGTTTGTTTGTTTGTCTGTCTGTCTGTTTGTTAGCAAGATAACTCAAAAAGTAATGGATGGATTTCGATGAGATTTTCAGGGAATGTCAGACATGACCCAAGGCATATACGATTACATTTTGGGACTGATCCGGGATTCCAGAGGCATTTATGTATTTAGCTTAGTGGTGTAATGGCATGGTATGGCCACGTGGTGGCGATCTGAATAGTTTCGATTCAAATGCATGACAACCTAGGAAGAACAATGCAGGCGGAGGTAGCTGCGCTCTCAGAGTGCTTTTCTAGTTTTCATTTAGTTTTATTTTGTTTTGATCTCCAATGTGGCAAAAGTCTGTGTGCCTGCAAAAGCGATTTGTAACTGTTGAATAGATTTTTGTATGTAGAGCATTGAGTGGTAACTTTAGAATATTTTTGTAGTGGAAAATTATTTCTAACTGTAGGTTGATTTGTAGCTGTAAAACCAATCTGTACTCTTAGAATAGATGTGTACATGTAGTGCATATTCATAATATTGACAATTACTTGTAAGAATCATTTTCACTCACATTATTCACAAATTATTTCTAGTTTCAAAACGTCATGCACATGTACAAGACACATGAGTCAATTTTGATTCCATAGATCTGCTCGTTGCTATCCATCATTTAACCCAAAAGTTATGTGGTTTATGTGGTTATAGTTGTCAAGCTCTTGAACGAAACATAAACCTAACCTAACAAAAACACAGTTAGTGTGAGATGTCGATTTTGATCTGTAAAATAAATAAATAAATAAAAAAGCTTTGTTTCTAGTTTCGCATAAACAAGATTTCCATGCGTCTACACTCAGGATTGTGTGTTCAGAAATGGAAGTGAAAGTGGCCATGAAAAGGTTGTTGGCTGGAACTGTAACGGGAGGAAAGCTGCAGTGGATTGTCCATAAATATATTTGACAACTTCTCTCTCTATCTCTCTCTCTCTCTCTCTCTCTCCCCCTCTTCTCTTCTCTCCTCTGCAGGCTTTCACCATCATGGCTGTCTTTAACACAATGAACTTCTATTTGGCCTTCATGCCCTACTTTATCAAATGTCTAGCTGAAGGCATTGTGTCCCTTTCAAGACTCAAGGTTTGTTTGAAATGTGTACGTCTGTGTGTGAGTGTATAATATGTGACGTGTGTGTGTGTGTGTGTGTGTGTGTGTGTGTGTGTGTGTACTGTGTATATGATATTTGTGTATCTCTCTCTCTCTCTCTCTCTCTCTCTCTCTGTGTGTGTGTGTGTGTGTACTGTGTATATGATATTTGTGTGTGTGTGTGTGGGTGGTTGGGTGGAATATGTGTGTGTACTGTGTATATGATATATATGTGTGTGTGTGTGTGTGTGTGTGTGTTGCTCTTCAGAAGCTGATGTTGCTGCAGAACCCTGAGTCCTATCTGACCCAGAGGAAGGGGCTGGGGGCGGCTCTGCTGATGGAGAACGCCTCCTTCTCCTGGAAGTCACCTGACAGCTCACCTGAGAGTACAAACAACGACACACACACTGAAGAGAACAAACCCACCCTCAGGAACATCAGCTTCACCCTGCCCAAGGTGTGTGTGTGTGCGTGTGCGTGTTAGTGTGTATGTATGTTTGTGTGTGTCCGTGTGCATATTCTACCAGAAACATTTATCGTCACTAAACATTTTGGGCAAAAAAATATTCCAATTCTTGAGTCTGAGAATTGAGTCATATGGAGGAACTATGAGGAACACGTATCATACCATCGCAGAATGTTTTATTCTTGACAAAAATGGATTTCCTTACATACCTGTGTCTGTGTGTATATACAGTACTTGTTGATCACATGTCCCTGATTGTATCTAACATAGACTTGCAATAACCATAATGATGGCAAAGCCATGAATACTGCCAGACTCTCTTATGGTTGTAAAAACGTCACCGTTACCAAGGAGAGCTTTACAAACACAGATGGTGGATATACAGAATACCCCCACCTTCATCAGCTGACAAATTGATTCATCAATATTTTCTCAAATTACATTTTGTTAAACGATAATGTTTGTGCGACTGGACTGCCAGTGATGTGACAGAATGGACTTCATGGATGTTAGTTTTTAGTTAGTTTGGGGTTATCAGGAACCTTCTTTCATTGGTGTTGTGTTGTATCAAGTCCACAACTGAAGGCTCAACAGTGGTGTCTACCGTCACAAATGACTGACATGATCTTTTGTTTTCCAGGGAAACCTGCTTGGAGTTTGTGGAAATGTGGGCAGTGGAAAAACGTCACTCATATCCAGTGTCCTAGAACAGGTAAATAAAAACATCACTCATATCCAGTGTCCTAGAACAGGTAAATAAAAACATCACTCATATCCAGTGTCCTAGAACAGGTAAATAAAAACATCACTCATATCCAGTGTCCTAGAACAGGTAAATAAAAACATCATAAGAAAAGGAATGTAATGTCTGCAACACTGATAAATTGCTCCCGTTTAATAAAAAAAACATTTCGACCCTACTGGGTCTTCATCAGGCAAAATAAATAAAAACATCAGTCATACCCAGTATTCTAGAACAGAACAGGTAATTAAACCATCACTCATATCCAGTGTCCTAGAGCAGGTAAATAAAAACATCATAGGAAAAGGAATGTAATGTCTGCAACACTGATAAATTGCTCCCGTTTAATGAAAACCCTACTGGGTCTTCATCAGGCAAAATAAATAAAAACATCAGTCATACCCAGTATTCTAGAACAGAACAGGTAATTAAACCATCGCTCATATCCAGTGTCCTAGAGCAGGTAAGTAATGCGGGCGGCTGTAAGGCAGTATGTTCATGAGAGTAGCACTGTAGCCTGGCTGCTAGCTGTTTGCTGCAGCTACTGTAGCTGAAAGTAGTTTTTTGGGGGGTTTTCCGTACCGACAGTAGGTGACCCCGAGAGACAGAGATGTATATGGAAGATTGCCGGAATTGTTCTTTAGTGTTGCCCCTGATCATTGGTCAATCTGGACTAGAATTGTTCTTTAGTGTTGCCCCCTGATCATTGGTCAATCTGGACTAGATTCTCCAACCTGCCACTGCAACTCCATGTGGATAAAAACAACCCCCATTCACTTTTACTCTCCAGCCTCTGAAAGAGTCATGAATGCCTTTGTGTGTATGTGTCTGTGTGTCTGTGTGTGTGTGTGTGTGTGTGTGTGTGTGTGTGTGTGTGGGTGTGGTGTGTGTGTGTGTGTGTGTGTGTGTGTGTGTGTGTGTATGTTTCTCAGATGCACCTGCTGAAGGGGTCTGTGATAGCAGACGGGACGTTTGCCTACGTTTCCCAGCAGGCCTGGATCTTCCACGGATCCGTGAGGGACAACATCCTCATGGGACAGCCTTTCAACCAGAAAAGGTACTGCACACATACACATGCACACACACACACACACACACACACACACACACACACCACATTAATTCATCCTTCCAACCTTTATTTATTCTTGGGCTGCAGAACTTGTTAAGAACTGCAATAAGGCCTCAGCAGTTTTAAGTTTGGGAACCTCTGAAGTAGACAAGTATTAGTGTAGAGATTAACAAATAAACCAAAGCAACATAAGCAGTATAAGACAGAACATTTGATTGAGAGGGGGAAGAAAAATTTCAGATTGTTTTGTTAAAAACAAGTACAAAGTGACGTCGGAAGGTTTGTGATTACAGATAATACACTACCGGTCAAAAGTTTGGGTTCACTTAGAAATTTGCACTCCATTCTAGACAGAATATCATCAGAGATTAGTGCAGAATTATCTTAGAGAATTAGAGAGTTCCACTTTTCTGCTTCTCAGAAAGAGAATGCCGTTGAACTAAACCCATCTTCCTACATGTTTGGTTAACAGTAACCTCCCACAGTGCACACGGTGCAAGATCATTGGTCAGTGTATACTGTACATGTCTGAAAACGATCAGATCTCAATAAGGTGTGTGTGTGTGTGTGTGTGTGTGTGTGTGTTCCCTCACAGGTATAATGACGTCATCAAGGTATGCTCTCTCAAGGCAGACTTGGCCATACTCTGCTACGGTGATGAAACTGAGGTGAGTAGTGTACACACCCAAATGTGTGTGTGTGTGTGTGTGTGTTTGACTATCTTTTATGTGAATATACTGTATATTTTAGGTATGTGTGTATGTATGTATGTTATGTAAATGGTTGTGTGCACATGCGTGCATGTGTATCCTGTGTGTGCGACGTGCGTGCGTGTGTGTGTGTGTGTGTGTGTGTGTGTGTGTGTGTGTGTGTTTTATTAAATCATCTTAAATAAATCGAATTGAAAATGAAAATAAAATGTATGTGTATGTGTGTGTGTGTGTGCTCAGATTGGTGAGCGTGGGCTGAACCTGTCGGGCGGTCAGAAGCAGCGGATCAGTCTGGCCCGAGCGGTCTACTCGGACCGGGACATCTACCTGCTGGACGACCCGCTGTCTGCAGTGGACGCTCACGTGGGCAAACACATCTTTGAGGAGTGTGTGAAGAAAGCCCTGAAGGGCAAGTCTGTCATCCTGGTCACCCATCAGCTACAGGTACCAGCTACGGCCCCCAGACTCTGGACTGCTCTTCTAACCAGCACTAGATTTGCTGGAAATGTTGAGTGTTTAAAGGGGCAACTGAAGACTTGTTTGTTTAGATTAGCTTTTGGGTGACTCCGTGCAGAGCATCCTGTGTATTTATATCTGTGCACAGCACCCTGTGTATTTGTATGTGTTTTATTAAGTTTAATTGTGTTTAATAGATTCTTTTTTACTACTGTGCTTTTATTTTTCAAGCAATTTTGTGTCAAGCACTTTACTTTACTTACTTACTTACTCCCCCCCCCCCCACTCTCTTCCTCCTCTCCCCCTCCTCCTCCTCCTCCTCCTCCTCCTCTGGTGTGGTGTAGTACCTGGAGTTCTGTGACGACGTGCTGCTCCTTGAGAACGGTGACATTAAGGAGGCGGGGACACACACGTCTCTGATGAAGGCTCAGGGTCGCTACGCTCAGCTCATCAACAACTTCCAGCTGGAGCAGACGCAGGTACGTCTCTCTCTCACACACACACACACACACACACACACACACACACACACACACACACACACACACACACACACACACACACACACACACACACACACCACACACACACACACACACCACACACACACCACACACTCATCTCACTCCATCTCAGGGTTGCTACGCTCAGCTCATCAACAACTTCCAGCTGGAGCAGAAGCAGGTGCGTCTCACACAAGCATAGCATATTGTCATGGTTACAGGTAGTATATTTAATGGAGTGATTCCATTTTGGCTTATTTAAGAACAAAGACAGATTTTTTTGTATTTAAGTGTTTGAAATACTGTAAATACAATCACTCAAAGTAATTTTGATTTTTATTTCAATTCTACAAAATATAAATGACAAAATATGCTGAAGTAAATACTTATTTCAAATTCATCTAATTAAAATACTGCCCTTTTTGAATGATTGGTGCCTCTATCTATAATACGTTCTTTAAAGGAGGAACGTAAGGAACCACCAGCTGACCCGCAGCAAATTGAGGTTCTAGAGCTGTCTGCAGACAAACAAGAGAACAGCGGAGTCAACCCTGGTAGGTCACACTTCCACGGCCGTGTCAGTGCTGTAGACAGCAGTTACTGTAGCACCTGCACTGACAGTGTTTTTGTTTGTTTGTTTTTTTTCAGTTAGCCTATTAGCTTGTGGCGGTGAGCTCAATGCAAATCAAAACAGCTAAGAGGCTAACTGGAAAAAAAAAAAACACTGTGCCAATCTCCAGGTATGGTGAAGGGTATGTGATGATGGGGCTATTTTAATTCCAAAGGCCAAGGGAACTTCATCAGGATACATACAGTAGTATCCTGGATCCATGCCTCTATGGGAATTTAACATACATGTAGGGGTGGGAATACTGATGACCCCCTTATTGTAATAAAGAACATTTATTTATTTACTATGCATCATTCATTTACAAAGAAAATTGGTGTCCTTAGAGGTTGGATATTTCCTCAATTTTTCCTCAATTTCCAAAAGATGATTTTATGTTACTCTTTTTAGTCAACTTTAGCATGGGTTCAAAAATGTATGAGCCTAACTGTGTGTGTGAGTGTGTGTGTGTGTTTGAGTTAGTTCCAAATATCAGATGAATATCACGTCTAAATTTGTGTGGGGTGAGGGGGGTGGGGGGGGGGGGTCTGTACACAGTGTCCCTCTCAAGGGTCCTTGAGCTGATAGAGGTCC
>NC_085014.1:8430275-8470275 GCF_963854185.1 Sardina pilchardus
CTGCACCATAGAGGTGAGATACACACCATCACTACACCATCACTACACCATCACTGCACCATCAGCCCCTCCATGAAGGGCCTGGCCCTCTCCTACACCATAGAGGTGAGATATACACCATCACCATACAGGTGAACTGAACATTATTATAGTGCACAAACACACAGAGATGCCCCAGTTGTGTTTTATTATATTGCACACACAGATGCTTTAGTTTTATTATATAAGGGATAATGTATAGAACGTTGGTCATTATCGGGAAAATAAGTACCGACAGGGCAAAATAGATGCTTTAGTTTTATTATGTAAGGGATAATGTATAGAAACATTATATAGAAATGTAAAGAAACTTACCACAATGTGTCTTTAGCAATGACGTAGCTACTGTTTCGTGGCTTCCGTTATAGTTCGCTACACAGATAGAACTTCACTGTTTCAGATGTCGCCTGGCAACGCCTTACTAGCTGTCTTTCACTTGCACCGAAGCAGAGTGATATTTCACAAGACCAGAATTAAGACATCCAAGATAAATGTAAGTTATTCAGGATAGTGCGCATTCTCGTTTCTCCCCCAAATAACTCAGGGTTGGAATAAAAAAGACGCAAAAAATAGCGTCATTCACACAAAGTGAACATCCGGTTTTGATATAGACTAACAACGAAGTAAAGTTTCACTTTTCTGAGTGGGGAATCATGACATGACTATTTTTGTAACATAGCGGGAGTAGGTGTGGCAGACCAACTGAATGCAAATTTACGTATGCACCCACACGTGAGAGCTTCCTTGTCTCGGCATGCAACGTCATTAAGAAAGTGCTTGCCACCGCAAGTATGTTTTTAATTATAAGGCCACCATAATTGAAATGATATCCAATATTGGGAAGACATTCTGTTGTGTTTTGCGAGTAAATGCAAGTAGCAAATAGTATATAAATGGAATACAGCTCTTTAAAAATTGAATGACAGCTAGCTGAACCAATCAGATAATGCAATTATCATTAGATTTAACGTAGCTTGGCTGTTAGCCTGGTCGGTACCAGGCTATCTTCAGAGAATAAATTCCCATGGCAATTTATGTAGCATCTCTTTTGTGAAACCAAGTCAAGGGTAAATTCATCCAGGATAACCAAAAAATCCCGGCTTAATCCCTTGTCTAGGTTTTGTGAAATCCCCCTCTGAATTAGAAGCACAAACTCTGTTGCCATTGACAGCGGTCATTATTTTTTTCAAAGGTCCTCTGTCAGAAAATAATGACCAGTAGAACTTTGGGAAATCCCATTCAAGTCAGTCGAGCACTCTACTTGCATTTTGAAGAGCCGTATAATAAAGTATATTATAGTATTTTATTATGCGTCCCCCTTTCTACGTAACAGCAGAAGGTCTCTTCATTCTTAAAAGTAATATTTAAATTAATATTACATGATAATACTAAACAAAGAATATGATATGTAATCAGATCATTTAAATGTCATCAGGGGTTATTTACAGTGATTTACCCTGCCTTGCCTACAGACTACAGGAAGAACGTGGCTCTAACAGTGTTGCTTAGCTGATAAGATTGACATGGTGTACCCTTAGCAAATGTCATGTTGGGGTTAGATTAACAGGTGCGACCTTTTACATTATTCGAAGCTGCTATATATACTCATCATTGAAGGGGTTATGTTTCAAAATGTTCTGCATGTGGGGGAAATGAGTGACACTGCAAAATGATTGACATTTAGTCACTTGAAAATCTATGTGGAAGTAGCACAGCGTATAGGCATTTAGGAGGGAATTCTCCCATGTGCGTAAGGGTGCGCAAGGGTGCGCAAGGGGAAAAAACGCATAACTGCGCATTTCAGCCTGCTGGAGTTCTTCCTAACTCTTCTAAATCTGTTGTTTACGTGCGATGTAGGGACTGCATTCTGTCACTGGCTTCAGCACTTTTCCAGCTATGCACTACTGCGGGCTGTATTAAGGTCGAGCGCCACTTTTTATTTTTAAAGGCCAGCTATTTCATGGATCCAGGATAGGGTTGGGACTTTAGATGAATTTTCATGTTCGACTAATCATAACGTTATTAAACAATTAATCGATTATTTGCTAAATCATGACGTCACATGGCATTCAGAGCCGTGTAAACATTTGCCCCCACTCATCACTCCCACATGTCCAACACGCACACAATTGATATTAATGATGATATTTAAAAAATACCTTTATCAAGAAATAAGTTGTTTACAACAAGTTGTAAACTTTATTTTACATAGCATTATGCCATCCGACGTAGGTCCTATTTGAACATGTAGGCTAGCGATTGCAACGCCCACTGGTCATCTCCGGTGCTGGTTTCGTTTATGGTCGTATGAACATTTTGTTACCTTGCCAGTCGGCTCGTTATCTTATCACTTTTAACTTCACTTGCCGGCAGCTCGCGAGGTAATCGTTCAAACACGGGCTATCCTACTAGTATATTGGTGATTAAACGAAGGAGGAATACCAGTTTAATAGGCTTCTTTTCGTTTAACATGGAGATGCTTCACAAAACATTTCTCCCGCATTCATTAACATAACACACACTTCTCTAACTCCCGCACTTCACGTTCTAACCACAACACTTCCTGCTTACGTTTTACTAGGTACCCCATTCCCATGAGCCCCTAAATAAAGCAGAGGTCTGCACTTCTCCTCGCTCGCTCGCTTCATCTCTGCTTGGTTTTGTCATGCGTGCAAAATACCGGAAAATGTTGCTGTTCTCATATTGCGCGAGACTAGAACGAATATTTATTAGGCATTACTTTTAGTCGAATAAATTCTTAACGAACATTATTCGATATTCGATTATTCATTAACAACCCTAATCCAGGATATTATGCATCCTGATAAAGTTCCTTTGGCCGTTGGAATTAAAATAGCCCCACATCATCACATACCCTTCACCATAGCTAGAGATTGGCATGGTGCTTTTTCCAGTAGGCCTATTAGCCTGTTTGATTTGCATTGAGCTCAGTAAGCATACAATAGCGCCAAAGTCTACGCAGCCGTTAGCATCCAAAGACTGGCTGCGAGAGGCTGAGCCAGCAGGGCTCTCCAGCTCCCCCTGTTGGCCTGGAGTCATAAGTATCTGCATTTCCATTGGGTTATAGTATACCATATTAGGCAAAGTCTGGACTAGCCTACTACAGCAAAAATTAATCTAATCTAATTTAAACCCCGCCGTGCATGGAAGTGTAAACCAGAGCAATGTACATCTCAAGAGTTAATAAACAGCACAGACTAGCTTGCCGTTTGATTTATATATACATGTTGTCTTCTCCTCTTCTGTGCATCTTCAATAGCTCCTAGATCAATGTGATAAATGTGCGTAAATCAATGATTTTCTCTGGCAATGTAGGCTACTGTAATTGTGGTGTTATTCACACCAAGATGTGAAAATTCTGTAATTTGTCAGACATTGTCACGGTAACTAAAAGGGGTGGGAGGTCAGTGCCACTTTGCCTTAGCGCTCCATTTGTCCCCTGCAGCTCACCGTACTGCTGTTCTATATGGTGACGCTGTCTTCAGAAGTAGAGGCCAGATTCACCTCCGCCGAGAGGCAGCTGGAGTACATCACGGTATGCCTCTCCTCTTCTTCTCTGCTCTCGTTTTAGTCAGGCATGCTGATGTCTGCCATGTAGGAAGTGGCAGCTGCATGAGTTGAAACACTAACACATTACATTATTAGCCTCAAAAGGATCATACCCACACAACTTATTGTTGAAATACCATGGCTCCCATTGACCTTAGTGTACTAAGATCTCTCTCTGGTCAGTGTAAAGAAGCTCCAGAGTTTAATGTGCATGTGTGTGTTTTTGTGTGTGTGTCTTCGTGTGTATGTGTGTGCAGGGCTCGAAATTAGCACGCGCCAAGCACGAATAGCGAGTATATTTCTGTACTGGCGGCTGAATTATGGCAGGTAGTGTCGTGTGCCACTCTGATGTGTGGGAAACGGCTGCTTATCAGGCGCTCGTTGTCAGCAATGTCAGCGAATAGGAGACTGGTGTGATGACTTCAGTGAGCTTGTGCACACAGCCCATTATAGGCTAATGATACCAAGCTAACGCTGCCTTCAAAATACTCTAGTTATGGAAAGCATTGTTTAGATTTGGCCAGTAATTTTATCTACTAGCCACTTTTGCTGGTAGGGCAAAACTCAATTTCGACCCCCTGTGTTTGTGTAGGGTTGTGTATCTGAAGCTCCTCGACTGGTGAAGGGGGTTCATATTCCGGAAGGTTGGCCCCAACAAGGTTCCATCACCTTCAAGGACTACAGCATGCGTTACCGTGACAACACGCCCATCGTGCTCAATAGTCTACACCTCACCATCAAGCCCAAAGAGAAGCTCGGCATTGTGGGAAGGACTGGATCTGGTACAACTTAACTAACATTTAAAACACTCACACACCACACACACTCTCTTTCTCTGTCTCTCAAACTTTTACAAACTTTCACAAATGGTCAACCACATATTAACAATGACTGCACCATCTACCCATATCCTTGGGCAGCTGTAATAATAATCACAGTAATTCACCCGATATAACTAGATATCTGTAGACTCTGCAGATTAAACTAGAAATGCAATTCCAAGGAATTACCAGTGCATGAAAATGCAAAAATAGATAGATAATATAGATATGGTTACTAAGGTGTAGCTAGGGTAAACATGGTGGTTGCATAGTTTACAGAGAGTTGATAGTGTGAAGGTAGACAGTTTAAAGATGAAACATTCCAGTTCTAACTTAACTAATCATTTCTATTCATGTTAAAATTTTGATTAGCTAACTTAGCTAATGATTTCTAGCAGTTACGCTAAAAATGCTAATTATGCTAGCAATGCTAACTTTACTAACAATGCTAACCAGGTTGATTAGCTAACTTAATCGATGATTTCTAGCAGCAATGCTAAAAATGCTAACTATGCTAACAATGCTAAATTTGCTAACAATGCTAACCAGGTTGATTAGCTAACTTAGTTGATGATTTTTTGCAGTTATGCTAAAAATGCTAACTATGCTAACAATGCTAACTATGCTAACCATGCTAACTAGCTAACTTGCTAGTGAGGACTTTTATTTTGAAACATTTGTTGCTAGGGTATCCATGGTGGCCACTATCAGGAAACAAGAAGTTACTGCAGTATAATCATGTTGGTTGCTATGGAAACGGTCATAAACACTTAATTTTAATGGTTGCTATGTTGGTTGTTAGGTACATGGAGGTTTCATGTAGTTGACTGGAGGCATAGTGGATGATAACTGACAGTTGGAATGGTTGAACAGTTCAATAGTTGAGTAGTTTCAATGGTTAAATGATTTAATAGTGTATTATTGCAGTGAGGACTTTTATTTTGAAACAGTTGTGGACAGAGGAAACAGTTTAACAGGATATGTGTAGTCTTCAGAGAGATTGTATGCTTATAGCCAGAGAAACTGACAGTTGATACAGGTGTAATCAATTTAACTGGCTAGTCTTAAGAGAGCCAGAGTGTATATGCTTGAAGCCTGAGACAGAGTAAATAATTTAAAAGTTGAATGTAGTCTAATTAATGTTGATAGACAGAGAGTTTAATGGATGTTGATAGACAGTTTAATGGGTGGATGAGTGAATGGTCTGAAGAAGATGAATGGATAGAAAGTTGGATGGAATGTGCCTTATATTCTTGTAGAATGGAGAGACACAGCTCTCTACTGAGAGTAGTGGATACAGATTCAGGTGTAATCAATTTAACTGGCTAGTCTTAAGAGAGCCAGGGTGTGCTCTTAAAGCCTGAGACAGAGTAGATTGTTTAAAAGTTGAATGTAGATCGTCTAATTGATGTTGATAGGCAGACTGTTTAGAATGGGTGGATGAGTGAATGGTTTGAAGAAGATGAATGGATAGAAAGTTGGATGGAATTAGGAAGACTTATGTTGATACAGTTGATACAGGGGAACAGAAAATGTAGTCTCAAGAGAGCCAGTGTGCCTGAGAGAGAGAGAGAGCTGCTGCACCTGGACTGGCCACCTGGCGTAACATTCTAATTGCTGCCGTGATGTCATAATGAGCAATGTTAAGTCTATGGGGAAATAGCTCAATGTTAAATCTATGGGGAAATCGTTTTTTAATTCATAGTTTAAAAAGTATAAAAGTTAAAAAGTTGAAAAATACAAAGCAGACATGGCATAAGCAAGACCTACGCAACAACGTTTGAATGAAGTTTCTACGTTAAACGGTTCAAGCTGAATTGCGTACGTTAGAAGAAGAACTAGAAATGCAATTCCAAGGAATTACCAGTGCATGAAAATGCAAAAATAGATAGATAATGTAGATATGGTTACTAAGGTGTAGCTAGGGTAAACATGGTGGTTGCATAGTTTACAGAGAGTTGATAGTGTGAAGGTAGACAGTTTAAAGATGAAACGTTCCAGTTCTAACTTAACTAATGATTTCTATTCATGTTAAAATGTTGATTAGCTAAATTAGCTAATGATTTCTAGCAGTTACGCTAAAAATGTTTATTATGCTAGCAATGCTAACTTTACTAACAATGCTAACCAGGTTGATTAGCTAACTTAACCGATGATTTCTAGCAGTAATGCTAAAAATGCCAACTATGCTAACAATGCTAAATTTGCTAACAATGCTAACCAGGTTGATTAGCTAACTTAGTTGATGATTTTTTGCAGTTATGCTAAAAATGCTAACTATGCTAACAATGCTAACTAGCTAACTTGCTAGTGAGGACTTTTATTTTGAAACATTTGTTGCTAGGGTATCCATGGTGGCCACTATCAGGAAACAAGAAGTTACTGCAGTATAATCATGTTGGTTGCTATGGAAACGGTCATAAACACTTAATTTTAATGGTGGCTATGTTGGTTGCTAGGTACATGGAGGTTTCATGTAGTTGACTGGAGGCATAGTGGATGATAACTGACAGTTGGAATGGTTGAACAGTTCAATAGTTGAGTAGTTTCAGTGGTTAAATGATTTAATAGTGTATTATTGCAGTGAGGACCTTTATTTTGAAACAGTTGTGGACAGAGGAAGTAGTGAAACAGGATCTGTAGTCTTAATGAGATTGTATGCTTAAAGCCTGAGACAGAAGGTGCCTCTCATATAGCGTTTACGCGTCCTCTCTCGCTCCTCACTGATCTACATAAAGAATGATGGAGCGGCAACAATGGGATAGTCTAGCCCTTCTTCTATCTTTCTTTATGTAGATCATTGAGGATCGAGGAGCGAGGGAGGACATATAAACGCTGCTTGAGAGGGACCCACAGTAAATACTTTAAAAGTTGTATGTAGATAGTCTAATTAATGTTGATAGACAGAATGTTTCATGGATGTTGATAGGCAGATTGTTTAATAGATATTGATTGACAGTTTAATGGGTGGATGAGTGAATGGTCTGAAGAAGATGAATGGATAGAAGGTTGGATGGAATGTGCCTTATATTCTTGTTAAGAGAGACACTGATACAGCTCTCTGAGAGTAGTTGATACAGGTGTAATCAATTTAACTGGCTAGTCTTAAGAGAACCAGAGTGTGCTTGAAGCCTGAGACAGAGTAAATCATTTAAAAGTTGAATGTAGATAGTCTAGTTAATGTTGATAGACAGAGAGTTTAATGGATGTTGATAGACAGATTGTTTAATAGATGTTGATAGACAGTTTAATGGGTGGATGAGTGAATGGTCTGAAGAAGATGAATGGATAGAAAGTTGGATTGAATTTGCCTTATATTCTTGTAGAGTGGAGAGACACAGCTCTCTACTGAGAGTAGTGGATACAGATACAGGTGTAATCAATTTAACTGGCTAGTCTTAAGAGAGCCAGAGTGTAAGCCTGAGACAGAGTAGATTGTTTAAAAGTTGAATGTAGATCGTCTAATTGATGTTGATAGGCAGACTGTTTAGAATGGGTGGATGAGTGAATGGTTTGAAGAAGATGAATGGATAGAAAGTTGGATGGAATTAGGAAGACTTATGTTGATACAGTTGATACAGGGAACAGAAAATGTAGTCTCAAGAGCCTGAGAGAAAGAGAGAGCTGCTGCACCTGGACTGGCCACCTGGCGTAAGATTCTAATTGCTGCCGTGATGTCATAATGAGCAATGTTAAGTCTATTGGGGGAAATTGTAATAGTTTTTAACTAATAGTTTAAAAAGTATAAAAGTTACAAAGTTGAAAAATACATTGCCCACATCGCGTAAGTAAGACCTACGGGACAAAAGTTGAATGAAGTTTCTACGTTAAGCGGTTGAAGCTGAATTGCGTGCGTTAGAAGAAGAACTAGAAATGCAATTCCAAGGAATTACCAGTGCATGAAAATGCAAAAATAGATAGATAATGTAGATATGGTTACTAAGGTGTAGCTAGGGTAAACATGGTGGGTTGCATAGTTTACAGAGAGTTGATAGTGTGAAGGTAGACTGTTTAAAGATGAAACATTCCAGTTCTAACTTAACTAATGATTTTTATTCATGTTAAAATGTTGATTAGCTAACTTAGCTAATGATTTCTAGCAGTTATGTTAAAAATGCTAATTATACTAGCAATGCTAACTTTATTAACAATGCTAACCAGGCTGATTAGCTAACTTAACCGATGATTTGTAGCAGTAATGTTAAAAATGCTAACTATGCTAACAATGCTAAATTTGCTAACTTAAGTGATGATTTCTAGCAGTAATGTTAAAAATGCTAACTATGCTAACAATGCTAAATTTGCCAACAATGCTAACCAGGTGGATTAGCTAACTTAGTTGATATTTTTTTACAGTTATGCTAAAAATGCTAACAATGCTAACTATGCTAACTAGCTAACTTGCTAGTGAGGACTTTTATTTTGAAACATTTGTTGCTAGGGTATCCATGGTGGCCACTATCAGGAAACAAGAAGTTACTGCAGTATAATCATGATGGTTGCTATGGAAACGGTCATAAACACTTAATTTTAATGGTTGCTATGTTGGTTGCTAGGTACATGGAGGTTTCATGTAGTTGACTGGAGGCATAGTGGATGATAACTGACAGTTGGAATGGTTGAACAGTTCAATAGTTGAGTAGTTTCAATGGTTAAATGATTTAATAGTGTATTATTACAGTGAGGACTTTTATTTTGAAACAGTTGTGGACAGAGGAAACAGTTTACAGGATATGTAGTCTTCAGAGAGATTGTATGCTTAAAGCCTGAGAAAATGACAGTTGGTGCCCAGGTGGCCGGCCACCTGGCGTAAGATTCTAATTGCTGCCGTGATGTCATAAAGAGCAATGTTAAGTCTATGGGGGAAATTGTAATAGTTTTTAACTAATAGTTTAAAAAGTATAAAAGTTACAAAGTTGATATATACATTGCCCACATCGCGTAAGTAAGATCTACGTAACACAGTTTGAATGAAGTTTCTACGTTAAACGGTTCAAGCTGAATTGCGTGCGTTAGAAGAAGAACTAGAAATGCAATTCCAAGGAATTACCAGTGCATGAAAATGCAAAAATAGATAGATCATGTAGATATGGTTACTAAGGTGTAGCTAGGGTAAACATGGTGGTTGCATAGTTTACAGAGAGTTGATAGTGTGAAGGTAGACAGTTTAAAGATTAAACATTCCAGTTCTAACTTAACTAATGATTTTTATTCATGTTAAAATGTTGATTAGCTAACTTAACCGATGATTTCTAGCAGTAATGCTAAAAATGCTAACTATGCTAACAATGCTAAATTTGCTAACAATGCTAACCAGGTTGATTAGCTAACTTAGTTGATGATTTTTTGCAGTTATGCTAAAAATGCTAGCTATGCTAACCATGCTAACTAGCTAACTTGCTAGTGAGGACTTTTATTTTGAAACATTTGTTGCTAGGGTATCCATGGTGGCCACTATCAGGAAACAAGAAGTTACTGCAGTAAAATTATGTTGGTTGCTATGGAAACAGTCATAAACACTTCATTTTAATGGTTGCTATGTTGGTTGCTAGGTACATGGAGGTTTCATGTAGTTGACTGGAGGCATAGTGGATGATAACTGACAGTTGGAATGGTTGAACAGTTCAATAGTTGAGTAGTTTCAATGGTTAAATGATTTAATAGTGTATTATTGCAGTGAGGACCTTTATTTTGAAACAGTTGTGGACAGAGGAAGTAGTGAAACAGGATCTGTAGTCTTAATGAGATTGTATGCTTAAAGCCTGAGACAGAAGGTGCCTCTCATAGCGTTTACGCGTCCTCTCTCGCTCCTCACTGATCTACATAAAGAATGATGGAGCGGCAACAATGGGATAGTCTAGCCCTTCTTCTATCTTTCTTTATGTAGATCATTGAGGATCGAGGAGCGAGGGAGGACATATAAACGCTGCTTGAGAGGGACCCACAGTAAATACTTTAAAAGTTGTATGTAGATAGTCTAATTAATGTTGATAGACAGAATGTTTAATGGATGTTGATAGGCAGATTGTTTAATAGATATTGATTGACAGTTTAATGGGTGGATGAGTGAATGGTCTGAAGAAGATGAATGGATAGAAGGTTGGATGGAATGTGCCTTATATTCTTGTTAAGAGAGACACTGATACAGCTCTCTTAGAGTAATTGACACAGGTGTAATCAATTTAACTGGCTAGTCTTAAGAGAGCCAGAGTAGGCTACTCTTAAAGCCTGAGACAGAGTAAATAATTTAAAAGTTGAATGTAGATAGTCTAATTAATGTTGATAGACAGAGAGTTTAATGGATGTTGATAGACAGATTGTTTAATAGATGTTGATAGACAGTTTAATGGGTGGATGAGTGAATGGTCTGAAGAAGATGAATGGATAGAATGTTAGATGGAATGTGCCTTATATTCTTGTAGAATGGAGAGACACAGCTCTCTACTGAGAGTAGTGGATACAGATACAGGTGTAATCAATTTAACTGGCTAGTCTTAAGAGAGCCAGCCTGAGACAGAGTAGATTGTTTAAAAGTTCAATGTAGAGCGTCTAATTGATGTTGTTGATAGGCAGACTGTTTAGAATGGGTGGATGAGTGAATGGTTTGAAGAAGATGAATGGATATAAAGTTGGATGGAATTAGGAGGACTTATTTTGATATTGTTGTGCGCAGAGGATACAGGGGAACAGAATATGTAGTCTTCAGAGAGGAGCCTGAGAGAAACTGACAGTTGGTGCCCAGGTGGCTGACCAGCTGGGGTAACATTCTAATTGCTGCCGTGATGTCATAATGAGCAATGTTAAGTCTATGGGGAAATTGTTAATAGTTTTTAATTTATAGTTTAAAAAGTATAAAAGTTACAAAGTTAAAAAATACATTGCGCTGATGTCCTAAGCAAGACCTTCGTAACACAGTTTGAATGAAGTTTCTAAGTTAAACGGTTCAAGCTGAATTGCGTGCGTTAGAAGAAGAACTAGAAATGCAATTCCAAGGAATTACCAGTGCATGAAAATGCAGAAATAGATAGATAATGTAGATATGGTTACTAAGGTGTAGCTAGGGTAAACATGGTGGTTGCATAGTTTACAGAGAGTTGATAGTGTGAAGGTAGACTGTTTCAAGATGAAACATTCCAGTTCTAACTTAACTAATGATTTCTATTCATGTTAAAATGTTGATTAGCTAACTTAGCTAATGATTTCTAGCAGTTATGCTAAAAATGTTAATTATGCTAGCAATGCTAACCAGGTTGATTAGCTAACTTAACCAATGATTTCTAGCAGCAATGCTAAAAATGCTAACTATGCTAACAATGCTAAATTTGCTAACAATGCTAACTAGGTTGATTAGCTAACTTAGTTGATGATTTTTTTGCAGTTATGCTAAAAATGCTAACTATGCTAAAAATGTTAACTATGCTAACAATGCTAACTATGCTAACAATGCTAACTAGCTAACTTGCTAGTGAGGACTTTTATTTTGAAACATTTGTTGCTAGGGTATCCATGGTGGCCACTATCAGGAAACAAGAAGTTACTGCAGTAAAATCATGTTGGTTGCTATGGAAACGGTCATAAACGCTTAATTTGAATGGTTGCTATGTTGGTTGCTAGGTACATGGAGGTTTCATGTAGTTGACTGGAGGCATAGTGGATGATAACTGACAGTTGGAATGGTTGAACAGTTCAATAGTTGAGTAGTTTCAATGGTTAAATGATTTAATAGTGTATTATTGCAGTGAGGACTTTTATTTTGAAACAGTTGTGGACAGAGGAAACAGTTAACAGGATATGTAGTCTTCTGAGAGACTGTATGCTTAAAGCCAGAGAAACTGACAGTTGGTGCCCAGGTGGCCGGCCACCTGGCCTAAGATTCTAATTGCTGCCGTGATGTCATAATGAGCAATGTTAAGTCTATGGGGGAAATTGTAATAGTTTTTAACTAATAGTTTAAAAAGTATAAAAGTTACAAAGTTGAAAAATACAAAGCAGGCATGGCATAAGCAAGACCTACGCAACAACGTTTGAATGAAGTTTCTACGTTAAACGGTTGAAGCTGAATTGGCTGCGTTAGAAGAAGAAGTTTAATAAGAAGACTTGGAATAACAGTATAGTGCATTTTCATGCACTATAATAATAAGAAGTAGTAGAAGAAGATGAAGAAGAAGCCTAGGGATAACAGTACAGTGCATTTTCATGCACTGTAATAATAAGAAGAAGATGAAGAAGTTGAAGACTAGGAAGAACAGTACAGTGCACTTTCATGCACTGTAATAAGAAGCCTAGGAAGAACAGTACAGTGCATTTTCATGCACTGTAATAAGAATACTTTGGAAGAACAGTATAGTGCATTTTCATGCACTATAATTAAGTGTAAAGACATCAGGAAAACAATTATTATAACAGCTAAGTACAGTACGTCTATGAACAGTATGAAATAATGAAAGATACAATTATATCTGCTATATTATCTACAAACAGAATGTGTGTGTGTGTGTGTGTGTGTGTGTGTGTGTGTGTGTGTGTGTGTGTTTGTGTGTGTGTGTGTGTGTGTGTGTGTGTGTGCGTGTGCGTTTTTGCTTGTAGGTAAGTCGTCTCTGGGCGTGGCATTGTTCCGCCTGTCTGAGCCAGCAGGGGGCACTGTGCTGATAGATGATGTGAACACCAGTTCCATCGGCCTGCAGGACCTCAGGAGTCAGCTGTCCGTCATCCCACAGGACCCAGTGCTCTTCATAGGAACAGTCAGGTAGGGCACCTTCACACACACACACACATACACACACATAGATAGTGTGAACCACAAACAGGACAAGAGAGATGAAGAGGATAACTAACAGATCAATTTGTTGCGTGTGTGTGTGTGTGTGTGTGTGTGTGTGTGTGTGTGTGTGTGTGCGGCTACAGTTGGGGCATTTTGAATGTCATCTGAAAGTTGGTTTCAGAGCTGAGCTGAAAAAGCTGTTAAAAGCTGCTTCTCCATGTTTAGTTCTAACAGCAGGTTTTACTAACAGGTGTTTCTCCTCCTGAGCCCTGAGGGGAGGACAAGGTGTGTACTCAAGCTGAAGCATGAAGCTGAAGCTGTGTGCTGAAGCATGTCTGATACATATTTATGTCCTGCTCCATTTACTGATTTATGAACAAGCAGTAGTGCTTTAACACTCCAAGTGTCAATTCTGTGACTTACTGAATTGGAGTAATGTGGTAAGAATGAGATTTTCTGAATCATGTTTTTGACATCAGCCCTCTAAATTGTGTGTGTGTGTGTGTGTGTGTGTGTGTGTGTGTATGTTGCAGGCATAACCTAGACCCGTTTGATAAGTACAGCGATGAGGAGATCTGGCATGCGGTGGAGAGGACCTACATGAAGCCCACAGTACGTCTCTCTGCTGGTGATGATGAAATGTCATCAAAGATGGGTTCACAGCTCTATTGAGTCACATATTGAGTTTACGAGTAAAAACAGTGTTTATGGATTTTATACATTCTAGATTCATACAGCTATATTCTCCAAAAGCAAAAAGAAAAGTGTTCGGTTCCACTCACGCATATAAGAATCTCACATATGAAAAGCATAAAGACAAACCTACACTCACGTTTAAATGACGAAAGCCTCAATGCTTGCATGAAGCTTCACCTCACTGAATATGAGCCAGACTACAAGCCCATCAGCAGCAGCTATTAGCTGGCAGGCCTGTTCAATTTGGCTAATGACATGTCAGATAATGTAGTGTTGTGTTGTTAACTCTGATGTTACGTTGCATACCAAGGACACTGGGGAAAAAGGGGGTGGTGTTTAGCCTGCATGAGAAGCCTGAAGATCTAAACTTCTGTCATGACAATTCACATTTCAAGTTACTTGCCCATTCATTTTAAAACTTGTAGAAAACATTAAAAAAAAAAAAAAAAAAACTCTGTTGAATGAAAGTAACTGTTAACTATCCAAACAATTTCAAGTAACCGGCTTTTATGCTGCTCTTCTGAATTTCAAAAAAGATATTTAGGTAAAAGTGGCTCTCCATGCAAAACATTTCCCGACCCCTGCTATAGAGAGATGTTTCGAGGGTGCATATATTGAGCATAACCGTATGAGATGACCTATATATAACAGTGGGAGCATGTACAGAGACAAAAAGCCACAGAACAGACCCTTGTTGGAGTGGTCAAGATGGCTGATGCCCAGAGTACTTCCCTTGGTGCATGACTACATGCTGGTTATAATGATGATGAGGTCAGAAGTGTCTGCATGTCTGTGTCAGATTACACAGCTCCCTGAGGGTGTGTCTGTTTATGTGTGTGTGTGTGTGTGTGTGTGTGTGTGTGTGTGTGTGTGTGTGTGTGTGTGTGTGTGTATGACAGATCTCAAAGCTCCCTGAGGGTCTAGGGGCTCCAGTGGTGGAAAATGGAGAAAACTTCTCAGTGGGGGAGAGACAGCTGCTGTGTATGGCCAGAGCACTGCTGAGGAACTCTAGAGTAAGAACACACACACACACACACACACACACACACACACACACACACACACACACACACACACACACACACACACACACACACTCACACACTGGGGGGAGACAGCTGCTGTGTATGGCCAGAGTACTGCTGAGGAATTCTAGAAAAAGAACCCACTCACACGCATACTCATCACACACACACACACACACTCTCTCACACATACATAAGCACACTCTTTCACAAACATACTCACACACACACACACACACACACACACACACACACACACACTCTCTCACTCTCTCACACACACACGCACACTCATTCACATACATACTCACACACACACACACACACACACACACACACACACACACACACACACATACACTCACTGACAGTGTTTTCCTCCTCAGATCATCTTGCTGGATGAGGCCACAGCCTCTATTGACTCAGAGACGGACTCTCTGGTGCAGCAGACCATCCGGGAGGCCTTCAGGGACTGCACTGTCCTGACCATCGCCCACCGCATCAACACCGTCCTGCAGAGTGACCGCATCCTCGTCATGGACAATGGACAGGTACACACACACAAACGCACACACACACAAACACAAACACGCACACACACACACACACGCACACACACACACACACACACACACACACACACACACACACACATATATACAGTAACACACACTGCACCATCCTCACTCACTATAGCCCACTACATCAACATGTCCTACAACATGTCCCGACTGCGTTCTCATCATGGACAACTGACACAGACACACACACACACACACACACAGGTACACATACACACATGTACACCACATTTTTTTTAACCTTCTGTCGTGCAAAATTCTGGGTATTGAGCTCAGTTGTAAACATTGCTGTCCTCTTGTTATAAACGTGCCATAATCTGTGTCGTGTCCTCTTGTGTCAGGTGGCAGAGCTGGACCCCCCACAGGTTCTGTTGCAGCGGCCAAACTCTCTCTTCTCCTCCCTGCTGGCAGCAGCCAACCAAGTCAACACGTGATGAAGGACACACACACACACACACACACACACACACACACACACACACACACGCAGACACACACACACTTCTTCAGATCCATCTGCATATTGACTGCACCCTGTAATGTTTTTGAATGTCTTTCAATTATTCTATTTTATGTACTTTACATATTCATTTTGCCCATTGCTTACACATTAGTGTTGTCCCAATTCCAAAATTACAATACAATACAATACCTGCCATAAATATCCCGCAGAAATCTTAAAATATCTGGAAACGAGGATGCAGATGTTGAATTTGTGCACTTTTGTAGTGTGCAGGTCAATTCTGGGTTTTAATCAACTCTATTATTTGTATAGTGTAAGTCCTATATTTTTTGTTATAGTTGATTTTCATTGTGTGTTGTGTTATGACAACACATTACCTTTAAATAGCCAAATTAGGCTAGATCAAGGTCAGTGTTCAAATGACTATATGCAAATCACTCAATGCTATGCAGAATTGCTGCTAGGCCATCTGATGTAGGCTACCCTCGGGTGTTTTTGGGATATGGGATATGGGGGGGAGAAGATATTCACACACCGTCTTCTTTGCTCCCAGCGTGATTTAATAAGTATGTTTCAACCACTCAGGTCAGGTACACCATTACCTGTTGCAATACGTGTGTGTGTGCATTCATACATTATGTCTATACATTCATAGTTAACACTATTTGCTACCACATTTAGCCTAAGCCACTGTTATTGTCAGGACTCCACACACTTCAGTGCTGTGCTGTGCTGTGGGCTTTAAGGAGCGCATTTCCTGTAGCCTATCCTACATCTTGGAGATAATTATTGAACAAATTGCAGTCTATATGACAAACATTACCAGTACTGACAGAATATTAAAAAGATTGTTTGCAAGTTATGGTTAAGCTACAGTATACTGGCATGAACATTGGGCTTTCATCGTGTTAGCACACTATGATCACAGTCGTTATGTCTCGTCAAAATTCACTGATGAAGGAAGGTTCACTTTAGAATAAATCACACTTGGTTCTCTTAGGCTATAGGCCTAGCCAGTAACTGAGATGAACTGTGCACTGATCATGCAGTGGTGTTTTCTATAGCCTTCAACTTTCCGTTAACCTGTCGCTCTTTGAACTCGTTGGGATATGTCTGAGGTGCTTAGCCAAGTTCTATGCGTAGCCTACTTCCCCTTGAATGGCTTTATTTTACTGAAGAGCCTCGGTGCTAGCCTGGCTTCACCCTCCTCTGGACTTCCGCTCAGTTTTCATTTCCCTGGAGTACATTGTCTGGTTCTGTGGTATGTTCGTGGATTTTCTCTGGCCAAAAGTGTGCAGGTACAATCACCGAACAGAGGGAGTAGCTGAGAACGATGATGTTGAGGTTGTGCGCTAGTTTGAGCATGACGTACAGTATGTCAAAACCAAACGTTAGCGATTAGTTATGGCAGGTCCAGAGTGGCTCTGAGCAGATCCAATAGTTTTAAACTTCAACCTGCATTCAAGAAAGTTAACGCTTGGCAATGGAAAGTGGTCAGACTCTCTGTACATTATGAAATATGTACGAGTTTGGTAGGATTTTTTATCCATAAACTGAGGACTGTTGATGTTTACTGCACACTTAGTCCCCCAGAGCTGAGTGGGAGCGGTCCACACAGACAAAGAACGCCATTATTTTGATATAGTATCCATTCTAAACACATCAGAAATCGTATCTCTTTTTTTTGTTGTTTTTGTTGTTGTTTTTTTCTGTGAGGGCATCGTGATATCTTTCTATTGGTACACCGTGCAACACTATTATACATAATTTGCAGAATATGGATGATTATGTCAAAACTCACACACAACGCAATAAGTCATAGCACATGGAGATGCAACAACTCACATACATGCACATACAGTATACTGTCAGTGAAACACTAATCAAAACCGAACAATCCTTTCAACAAATCTGATTAATGCAACAAAACCAAACACACGTGCACCAGCTGAATGACTCAGCAGCAGCACACTGATGTGCTTCATGCAAAACACTGTGATCTTTACTGTCTGTATTGTATTTTTATATTGCCCTTTGGTGCGTTTATTTGCTTTTGTAAAGCACATGGAATTGCCCCTGTATGAAATGCGCTGTATAAATAAACTTGCCTTGACTTGCCTTGCCTTGCCTTGTCTTACTGTGTGGCCCCAAGCAGTTTGGTGACAGAAGCTGTGTCTCATTCCAGGGGCTGCGTGGTTCTAAGGCCGGATTCGTAGACCGGTTGCGTCATAGTGGCGCGCCTAGTACTGTCCCATTCCGTGGGCTCCTTCGAATCCGGCCGACAAACCCACCCTTCTTTTCCCCGAAACGGAGTGTGCATCGGATGTATGCTTCGCGGCCTACCTGGCCACCAAAATTCGATACGTTTATGACGTTTCATTGAGTTTCATTGAGTTGGCGAGATAGTCGGCAGAGGAGTATACACGTTTAAACATTTAATAAACGTTATAATAATATTTAAATGAAGTTATTATATATTTTCAGTTAAGTCTCAGTTTCAAAATAACTTTTTGAAATGTGAACTATGCTTAAATGATGTCGCCGATTTCCGTAGGCTATCAAAATAATCACTTCCTAAATAAAGCTCAAACATTGGCCTTTCACTTTCAAATGGTTTATCAAGTCATAGCCTATGCCAATTAACATTATGCTCAGATAATCACTAGTGAGTATAGGCCTAGGCTAGTCTATTATAGGCTAATTGGTTCCCACTAAGATCGTTATTAAACATCACATGGAAAGAATCGTAATGTTAGTTGATGCCGTTTGCATAAAGTCCAAGGGTGAATGACATCCACCAAATGTTTCTTAAAGCATTTGTTGGTGACATCTAGCCTAATGGAAACTAGATTAAATTTGATAGATTACAAATGTGTCCCTAGCAAATTAAGTAGCAAATACAATTCCATCAGTTCAAAAAAAATGTGTAGCCTGAATTAACCACAGCCTGCACACACGATGCCGCTGGAGAGTTTTCGTGTAGGCTATATAATCAGTAGCCTAGCCTAAGCCTAATGAAAGCAAGTCTGATCACTAATTGTAAACCTGCAATAATAGAATGTCTAACGTAGAAAGAGAGAGAGAGAGAGCGAGAGAGAGAGAGAGAGAGAAGGAGTGCTGCGTTGGGTCGCTTAATTAAAGTAAAAAACAGCTCTTCGGGAACGGACAAAAATAGAATTGAAACAAACTGCGATTGTCCTGTATGTAAAGTTTCTTGGTGATAAAGTTTGTAGAAGGCAGTAGGCTAGTCAGAGGTCCGAGGCACACCGATTAAGTGAAAACATTTTTTAAAATCCTTTATTTCATTGGATAAAGTTAGCGCGTTTCGACTTAAATATGAGAGCGCATCTTCTGCCGTTATATGAGACTGCCCTTCAACAGGAGCGGGTCTTCCTCAGGGCAATCCAATAGAGTAACTATACTTTGTCGATCTATTTTATGTGGCAAATGCATGTGATGCTTTGTGCATGATCGAGATATGAAAAGAGATAGCCTATAAACATGATATAAACCTACAAACAGCACTTGCGCAAGAGACGATCAACTTCTGCTAAATGGATAACATGGATATGATCAGCTGAGCCTCAATGACGTTTGTCAAAGTTGCAATGGAGCTACAAGCTAGGTCAGTTAACAACGAAGTCCAATAGTTATGCATTTAAGCCGGCAAAACGACCAGCATAAGTTCACATCAGCTGATCACAGCTGGTTATCCTGCAATTCCATAGCCAGTTATATAAACTCCTATATTCCCTCCGATGTTTTTGAAATTATGTCAAGCAGCGAAAGCAATTACGCTAGCCATGCCCATCTGTACCCTACCTGTAAAGTTTGGTTTTAACCAGGCTAGAAAGAAAAAGGGCAAGGCTACTCACATGAACGCTATCCAACTCCCCCGCTTCGAACGTTATCAGTCCATTGAATGGGCGTTATTAATCGTAATCAGCCTCATAGGTATGGGCTAGAAGGCGCCATCTCCGCCTTCTAGCAGGTTCAGAAGGCTGTTATCACCCATGTGCATGGTTGACCACGATACAAACACATTAGGATCCCAGAAGCCAATCAGAAATCAGAAACGGAAACTACAAACGTGACTGCATCCGCCGCAAAAATAATTCCGCGCTAGTAAGGAAACCAGAGAGGGTCTGTATTTGTATACGTCTGTATTCGTCCCTCAAATTCAATAATAGTTTGTTTTTTGTGTCGATCGAAATATGCTTATTGGTCAACAGACTTTATCACATGTGTAAATGCTGGAAATGGCTATGTTTAGCCCAATTCAAAGTAAAATGACATGTATGTGTAAGTAGGTTAGCCTACCCTACAATAACGTTATCCTAGCCTACGTGGTAATTAGCTTAATAAATTATTGTTCTCGTTGGTTACATATTATTATTTTATATCCAACTCTTAGCTTTAACAATATTAAAAAGCTGTGTAACACACTGAAATGTAACCTCTCAAATTGTAGATACATGGGAAATGAATGCCTAAATGCAATGATTATTCAATATGTTTCATATTGCATTTTATCTCATGTAAAGACATGCAAAATATTGCAACATGCAAAATCTACTTTATAGCTATAAACAAAGTCCTTTAAGTGTCTCTGCTATAAATCAGTGGAATACTGATATTGATAATTGATTGATTAATGTGGTTGCTGAGCCTGCTGTATCTTGTCATGTTTTTTCTTAAGTTGTTGTCTCTTACTATTGTTAAGTATTTTGCGAGTTGGTATTCTCTTTTAAGGGTCAGATAATTGACTTTGCTTTGTTTGCTTAGTTTTTTTTTATGTTTCTGTCCAGTAGGTGAGTGTTGATTATTTTTTTGGTACCTATTCCCCCAAGAGGGGTGCCAGTGTCCTGATGCTGACCAGTGCCACCGGTTCCGCCACTTGCTTCCTGCTGGACCCTAAGCACCAACTGGATGAGGGGACTCCTCTCCGTGTTGAATCCCCGGCTCTCAAAGGCTTTGAAGTGGTATGATATGGGGTCACTTGTCCTCAAATGCTGCCAGAAGGCTCTCTTTTCAATATTATTCAAAAGTATCTGTCAATGTAAAGCACACAGAAGGGTGGAATATATCTTATTATGCCATAAATGGCACCTGCTCCTCAAGCATTCCAAAAATATATGATTTAGGCTAGTGTGATAGTGTGTAGATGTTCATGTTACACCCTAAAAACTACCACTACTCAAAAGTGTCCATCAATGCAAACTTAGGCGCTGTGTCCACCAAACGCGTTTTTAACAGCCAGAGCGCCCTCAACCTCCTTCTCTTGGCGCTTCGATAAGTGTTTATTGTTGCTAAGTTACCAAAACCAGAGACGGTTTATAACGAGAAGTGCCATTGACGAGCCCGGCACTGTTCTAAAAGTTGAACAGATTTCAACTTTGAGCGCTCTGAGCGCTGCGACAAAAAACAGTCAGCGCCGACAGCTTTTTTCCGCTGAGGGCGCTCAGCGCTGTGAGCGCTGAGCTACATAGACTACATAGACTTTACATTGAAAATTGTCGCCGTCGGCGCAAAAAACGCGTTTGGTGGACACAGCACCTTAATGTGATCTTTCTTCATGTTACAGGAGAGTGGTGTCAAACTACAAGACAGCCAGCATGTAAACAAGGCCTTGTTTGTCCTTGTTTGGCTACTCACCACTCTTCTACTTCCGGAAGAGGCTGAAGCATGCTGGCCTTGACACCTCAGTCCTTGTTTCCATTAACAGCTGTGTTATGGAGCACATCGTCATCATGGTCTACTGCAACGGGTGGATAAGGAGGGCAAATGGCAGGTATTTTACATCACTTTTACATTACTTTTACTGTCATATTTAGAAAATAGTCATGATCCCCCATTGAAAAAAATAAAACTTTACTTCATTGATATCAAAACTTACACCTGGCTTGACATAGTTGGATTGACCAGACAACGCTATTCGCTTTATCACTTATCTTGGATGTCTTAATTCTGCTTTTGTGAAACCCCACTGCTGTTGTTGTCTGTTGTTGTTGTTGTTGTTCTGTGGTGCATGAGTTATTGTTGTGTGCGCTGGTAGTGACGTTGTTGTGTGTTGTTTTTGGTGGGCTGAAGGTTGTTGTAGACTGTTTTTGAAAAAGAACACTAACTGTAGGCATATAAATGCTCTTGGATGGGGATTTTTGTTGTTGTTGTTGTTGTTGTTGTGTGATCGTTGTTGTTGTTATTGTGTGATCATTGTTGTGTGATCGTTGTTGTGTGATCATTGTTGTTGTGTGATCATGTTGTGTGATTGTTTTTGTTGTGTGAACGTTGTTGTTGTTGTTGTTGTTGTGTGATTGTTGTTGTTGTTATGTGATTGTTGTTGTTGTTGTGTGATGTGTGATCGTTGTTGTTGTTGTGTGATTGTTGTTGTTGTGTGATCGTTGTTGTTGTGTGATTGTTGTTGTGTGATCGTTGTTGTTGTGTGATTGTTGTTGTTGTGTGATGTTGTTTTGTGATTGTTGTTGTTGTTGTATGATCGTTGTTGTTGTGTGATCGTTGTTGTTGTTGTGTGATCATTGTTGAGTGATTGTTGTATGATCGATGTTGTTGTTGTTGTTGTTGTTGTTGTGTGATCGTTGTTGTTGTGTGATCATTATTGTGTGATTGTTGTTGTTGTGTGATTGTTGTTGTTGTGTGAACGTTGTTGTTGTTGTGTGATTGTTGTTGTGTGATCGTTGTTGTTATTGTGTGATCGTTGTTGTAGTGTGATCGTTGTTATTGTGTGATTGTTGTTGTTGTGTGATTGTTGTTGTGTGATTGTTGTTGTTGAGTGATTGTTGTTTTGTGATGTGTGATCATTGTTGTTTTTGTTGTTGTGTGATCGTTGTTGTTGTTGTTGTGTGATCGTTGTTGTTGTGTGATGTTGTTGTGTGATTGTTGTTGTTGTTGTATGATTGTTGTTCTTGTGTGATCGTGTTGTTGTTGTTGAGTGATTGTTGTATGATCGTTGTTGTTGTTGTTGTTGTTGTGTGATCATTATTGTGTGATCGTTGTTGTTGTGTGATTATTGTTGTGTGATCGTTGTTGTTGTGTGATGTTGTTGTGTGATTGTTGTTGTTGTTGTATGATTGTTGTTCTTGTGTGATCGTTGTTGTTGTGTGATGTTGTTGTGTGATTGTTGTTGTTGTTGTATGATTGTTGTTCTTGTGTGATCGTTGTTGTTGTGTGATTGTTGTTGTTGTTGTATGATTGTTGTTCTTGTGTGATCGTGTTGTTGTTCTTGTGTGATTGTTGTTGTTGTTATTGTGTGATCGTTGTAGTGTGATCGTTATTATTGTGTGATCGTTGTTGTTGTGTGATCATTGTTGTTGTTGTGTGATTGTTTTTGTTGTGTGATCCTTGCTGTTTTGTGATCGTTGTTGTTGTTGTGTGATCATTGTTGTGTGATTGTTGTTGTTGTGTGAACGTTGTTGTTGTTGTTGTTTTGTGATTTTTGTTATTGTGTGATCCTAGTTGTTGTGTGATCGTTGTTGTTGTTGTGTGATCGTTGCTGTAGTAGTGCTTCAGTGATGGTCTTTTCATGTTCTGTGTGTTTTGTTTCCCTCTGTTTGCAGGCAGTGTGCTGTGAGGACTGTTCTGCCACTTGCTTCCCGCTGGAGTCTTAGCACCAACTGGATGAGGGGACTCCTCTCCGTTTTGAATTCCTGGCTCTCCATGGCTTTGAAGTAATATGATGTGGGGTCACTTGTTCTCAAATGCTGCCAGAACTTGAAGGTTCGCTTTTCAATTTTATTAAAAAGTATCTGTTAATACAAACGTCAACGCCCTCCTGACAAATGTTGTTATCAAGCACACAGAAGGGTGGAATATAACTTAGTATACCTTAAAGGAACACTTCACCGTTTTTTCATATGAAACAATGTTATTCCCTTAATGTTACACCCTAAAAACTACCAGTATTCAAAAGTATCCGTCAATGCAAACGGTCACGGCCCACTGGCAGATGGTGTTAACAAGCACACAGAAGGGTGGAATATAGCTTATTATAGCTTAAATCACATCTACACTCTGCAGGCATTCCACAAATATATGATGTAGTCTACTTAAATTGATCTGTCCCCATGTTACACCCTAAAAACTACCCGTGTTCTAAAGTATCCGTCAATGCAAACGGTCACGGCCCACTGGCAGATGGTGTTAACAAGCATACAGAAGGGTGGAATATAACTAATTATAGCTTACATCACATCTACACTCTGCAGGCATTCCAAAAATATATGATTTAGGCTACCTAAGATGATCTGTCCCCATGTTACACCCTAAAAACTACCAACTCTTAGAAGAGTCCGTCAATGCAAACGGTCACAGCTCACTGGCAGGTAGTGTTAACAAGCACACAGAAGGGTGGAATATAGCTTATTATAGCTTAAATCACATCTACACTCTGCAGGCATTCCAAAAATATATGATTTAGGCTACCTTAGATGATCTGTCCCCATGTTACACCCTAAAAACTACCAACTCTTAGAAAAGTCCGCCAATGCAAACGGTCACACCATCCTGAAAGATGGTGTTAACAAGCACACAGAAGGGTGGAATATAACTTATTATAGCTTAAATCACATCTACTCTTTACAGGCATTCCAAAAATATATGATTTATGCTACTTAAAATGATCTGTCCCCATGTTACTCCCTAAAAACTACCAACTCTTAGAAGAGTCTGTCAATGCAAACGGTCACAGCTCACTGGCAGATGGTGTTAACAAGCACACAGAAGGGTGGAATATAACTAATTATAGCTTACATCACATCTACTCTTTACAGGCATTCCAAAAATATATGATTTAGGCTACCTAAGATGATCTGTCCCCATGTTACACCCTAAAAACTACCAACTCTTAGAAGAGTCCGTCAATGCAAACGGTCACAGCTCACTGGCAGATGGTGTTAACAAGCACACAGAAGGGTGGAATATAGCTTATTATAGCTTAAATCACATCTGCACTCTGCAGGCATTCCAAAAATATATGATTTAGACTACTTAAATTGATCTGCATGGAGTTGCAAGCTGTTGCATTCAAGCATTCAACATGTTTAGTCGCAGTTGCAAGTTTTTAGAACTTCACGGCTCAGCTCGGCTCGGCTCGTTGCGAATCTTTGGTCTGAACCTTACTTAACTATTGCACCTGACTTGTATGCTGCTATTGTAGGTTGGCTTTTGCTTATTTGTCACACAAAATGGAGTAGTTTGCATTAATTATATTCATGGACAGGGTCAATTGTAATATATGCTTTCTTTCTCTTCTACAGACACTTACTGCCAAAAGGTGCCATCAGAGCACCTCTCCCTACCCTGCAGGACATCTACTTGTATACCAGAAGAGTACAGACTGAACAGGAGTTTCTTTCCTCAAGCCATCTGCATCCCGATCACACATTACTCTTTAAACTACATTATATAGACTTGCCATACTGCACTTACACACACTGCTCTGTTTACCACCTGAAAAGATTGTTGCTGCACTGTCTCAGGTTTTATTCAAACCATGTCTATATCAAGGATGGTTCCCAAAACCAACACCTGTAAAATATTTCTGTTAAAATCCTATGTCTTCATATTATTAAGTTTGTACAGCAGGCTCATTTTCTTCAAGGCCCTTGATTTGGCGAAAAGTGCAAAAAACAGTTACATTAAGGGTATGAACTTCTTTTTGTACACATTTACATACTATGGGTTATTAATGTTGTGCCAATATTTTAGCTCCCCATATATAATGTTGACACAAAAAAGTTTACAAGGCCGATAGTATCACCAGTTTTGCACCTTGTTCCTTATCTAGGGCCTCATATAAAATGAATGGGTATGCACTACAAACAATGGTCCAGTCATACTGAGAACATGTCTGTCTTCCATCTTCCACCAAGTTTGGGCAAGCTAGGAACAATATTTTAAAATATATCAATGCCTAAAGATGGCCTCCAAGATAAGGAATTTCTGAGAGTGAAAATGATACAAAATCAAGGGTGAAAAGGTGGAATTATAAAATTGAGTAAAAATATTTTACAGGTCTTGGTTTTGGGACTTAAAGGTAGTCAAGAGCAAAATCTGAGACGATGCAGCAACTGTTTTCCTGGATTGTATCTGACTTGAAACAGAATGAACCCCCTTCCTTATCGTTAAATTACATGTATTTCTAAATCCTTCTTTCTTTATCCTGTACACCTCTGCACAGGCAAGTTGAGAAGCTGAATGTCAGTTCTCTATGTATTTTACAATGATATCTCTGTATCTGACAATTCCTTGAATCCTTGAGAGAAGGCTCAATTTTGTATTGTGATATTTTGTGATGTCTACAGAAATAAAAATACTTGTTACCGATTTGTGTTGTTTTTAAGTTTTATACATAATTTTGCCATCATTTGCAACTCATGGACATGTACACATTGGGTACTCACCTTTACAATGTCAACGTAGCAACCAGCATAGCAGCCAACATGGTTACCACCATAGCAGGAACCAGCATAGCAACCGCATTATTTTGCACAGCAACCACCATATGTAGCGTAGCAACGCCCTAGCAATCGTCTCAATGACCCTAGCAACGTCCTAGCAACCATCTTAAATACCCTAGCAACAAGCTCTACAATGTCAACCTAGCAACCACCAAAGCAACCAACATGATTACCTAGCAACCACCATAGCAACCACTTTATTTATGTGTTTTGGACTATTGGATGTTGCGTTAATGCGGATAACTTTTGATCTGTGTGCCTGATTTTCAAAAATGAGGTACTGTTGCGATCCTTTTGGTGATCTGCACCTGATGAAGCCCACTCTTAATTCCTCAGAGATACCATTCTAGTTGATTATAACTGGTGTAACCTTATCAAGGCCTGTCTAACTATGCAAATCAAGGACATCTAAACCTAGGGTTGGTATTTGTAACTTGTATACCCCTTAGACTGATTAAATTTGGCATGTGACATCTGTATATGACACTAAATATGAGTGTGTAATAAAATCACACATCACATATTCACAGACTCCATAGCGCCCCCTAGAAATCCAATATTTCCTATATTTGGCTCCGCCTCCTGGCAACACACAAGCCACTAGCTGTCTCAAATTTGACAAACTAGTTTGTTTTCATCCCCTGTACCAAAATATGTGCCACATGCTGGCACTATCTTGAGTTAACTGGTGTAATCCTATCAAGGCCTGTCTGACCTATGCAAATTATGACCATCTACACCTAGGGTTAGAATTTCTAACTTACGTACCTCATAGACAGACTAAATTTGGCATGTGACATCTATGTATGACATAAAATATATGAGTGAAGTAAATTCACACCTCACATATTCACAGACTCTATAGCGCCCCCTAGAAATCTAGATTTTCCAATCTTTGGCTCCGCCTCCTGTCAACACACAAGCAGCTGGAGGTCTCAAATTTGACAAACAAGTTTGTTATCTCTCCCTGAATGAAAATATGTGCCACATGTCAACATTTCATGAAAAAATGAGTGTAACACTTACTTAGGCCTATCTGGCCAATATGGGTGTCTGAATTGTAGTTTCTGAGTATGTCCAGAGCATCAAACTTGCCAAGACAGGTAAGGTCAGTGAAAGTGGGTTTATTTCAGCACAGCATACCTCTGTGTATCATAATCAATCAAAATATGGATGTTTTAATGGTTTGGGTATGATTGAAGAACTTTTGTGTATCGACTTATGTGAAAAATATGCTCTCTGAACATCAGCTTCTGAAGATGTCTTGTTGATCAAAATTTCCACAGCACATAAGATCAGTGAAATTGGGTTTATTTCAGTACAGCACACCTCTGTGTATCATAATCAATCAAAATATGGATGTTTTAATGGTTTGGATATGATTGAAGAACTTTTGTGTATCGACTTATGTGAAAAATATGCTCTCTGAACATCAGCTTCTGAAGATGTCTTGTTGATCAAAATTTCCACAGCACATAAGATCAGTGAAATTGGGTTTATTTCAGTGCAGCACACCTCTGTGTATCATAATCAATCAAAATATGGATGTTTTAATGGTTTGGGTATGATTGAAGAACTTTTGTGTATCGACTTATGTGAAAAATATGCTCTCTGAACATCAGCTTCTGAAGATGTCTTGTTGATCAAAATTTCCACAGCACATAAGATCAGTGAAATTGGGTTTATTTCAGTACAGCACACCTCTGTGTATCATAATCAATCAAAATATGGATGTTTTAATGGTTTGGGTATGATTGAAGAACTTTTGTGTATCGACTTATGTGAAAAATATGCTCTCTGAACATCAGCTTCTGAAGATGTCTTGTTGATCAAAATTTCCACAGCACATAAGATCAGTGAAATTGGGTTTATTTCAGTGCAGCACACCTCTGTGTATCATAATCAATCAAAATATGGATGTTTTAATGGTTTGGGTATGATTGAAGAACTTTTGTGTATCGACTTATGTGAAAAATATGCTCTCTGAACATCAGCTTCTGAAGATGTCTTGTTGATCAAAATTTCCACAGCACATAAGATCAGTGAAATTGGGTTTATTTCAGTACAGCACACCTCTGTGTATCATAATCAATCAAAATATGGATGTTTTAATGGTTTGGATATGATTGAAGAACTTTTGTGTATCGACTTATGTGAAAAATATGCTCTCTGAACATCAGTTTCTGAAGATGTCTTGTGGATCAAAATTCCCACAGCAGGTAAGATCAGTGAAATTGGATTTATTTCAGTACAGCACACCTCTATGTATCAAAAACAGTAAAAATATGGATGTTTTAATGGTTTGGGTATGATTTAAGAACTTTTATTTATCAACGTATGTCAAAAATATGCCCTCTAAACATCAGTTTCTGAAGATGCTTCATCAACTTGTGTGCATGCAAAACTGTCTGAAAACTCAACCGAATAGCTGTACTTTTCAAGGCTGTCACGTAGGTCAAAACTGACCTGCAAATCATGTTTATTTATCACAACACATGTAAATATGAGAAACAGGCACAAAATGGGTTTTATGAGGTGGTTGGTTCGATTCATCAACTTGTGCGCATGCAAAACTGTCTGACAATAGCCAGAGTGCAGTCTATATGAACATAACTGGTGTAACCCTAAGGTGCAATCAAGGCCTGCCTGTCTATGCAAATCATGAACTTAACACATGTATGTTTACTAAGACATAGCCTACAGCATTCAGATGAACTTTTACAGCTCTGGATCGAGCATAGTTGACGGCGCAATTCCAGACCGTACTTCCCGACCTGAAATGTTGTGGGAAGGGCTAAGTTTGGCTGGCACCCAGGCTAAATGAATGTAATAATACAAACTGAAATGACAAATGAATTAAATGAATGCCTTTATTTTAATCGCATTGCAGTATAAAGAAATTGTAGAGATACTCAAGTAAGGTGCATATATATATATATGAAACATAAAAGCACAGCTTCCCACTCTGATTTCATGTAATAAAATGCGGCGTACTTTAAGGAGGTGCAATCTTTTGCCAAGTGGTGTGACAGAAATCACCTCACTATTAATGTCAAGAAAACGGAGGAAATGGTGCTGGACCCAAAGTCCATTGGGGACCACACCCAACTTGTAGTCCAAGACAAATTTCCTTCGGGACAATAAAAGTATATTCTATTCTATTCTATTCTATTCTAATAATAATAATTATAATAATAAATTACATTTATATATCGCCTTTCAAGATACTCAAGGTCGCTTAACAAGAGTAGGAGTGGGGAGGGTGGGAGGGGTGGGGGGCTAATGTATTCATTGTTATCCTTCTTTATAATCTGCCGCTGCTGCTGGTGGCGTTTATAGTGCTGGTGGTGCTGCTCCTGCTGCTGCTGCTGCTTCTGTTGTTGGTGCTGCTCCTGCGGCTGCTGCCTCAACAAACAGCTTATCATTGACATGTGCATTGTAGGACTGCACAAGCTGTCTCAGCTTTTCAGCTGTAAAAGCCTTACGTCCTTGACCTTTTCCTATAAGAATGGCAAACAATGCATGAAAGTGTATCAAAATCACAAAAGAGTGAGGAACAAAGTTACACTCACCAGACAAAATATTACATACACTTACTGAACCTATGAATAATGAGTTATTTGTCCAACATGAATGAATTCAATCATTATCGTTTTTGATCATTCTCTTATGAGAAGCCTAATCATGATGTAACAGTTGTGTGCATGCAGTTGTAACAGTAATAGTTCTATATTAACATACCGTCACTGACTGAAGTGAAAGGCAACTCCTTAGGCCACCAAGGCAGCCTGTATTCCTCAGCATATTTGGGCCTTGATGAACCCTGAATTAGTGTTGAGGTAGAGAGGTGTTAAAGTGTAATCAGACACAGTAGTCTGCATCATTTCCATCTTTAAATAAGGAAAATGAAAACACAAAATGCCAGTCATACCATGCTTTTTTTTTTACAAGGCAGCCAATTGCAATGTGTGACACTGACGTCGGGATCAATATAGGTAGGTATACCGGCGGTCTCACTCCACAATTCATTTGTAAGATAGTACACAGTAGTGTCATTAAAAACAATTGTTAAGGTTCTATGTTTGAACTTCAAGAAAGGATCGACACAGAAACAAACAGAACGTTTATACATACCACTTGACACGCGTCTATTTATGTAGAGGTTAACCAGCTCGGTCGTCCTCTCCTCTGTCCAAAAGGCCTCAAGATGGTTTGGACCTAAATAAACGGTAACAGAAAAAATGGCATTACCAATTCTGTTTGTGTCAATATAATTTCTATCATAACACAGGGCCATACTATAATCACTGTTCTTTCATTGAATGTCATCTTCGATAGATCTCATCGACGAAATGCTGTTGTAATAAACACATTCCACATACCTGTAAAACTGCAAGTGGGTGACCCACGCCATGACTGACGTTCACCCACACGGAAAATGCCAGGGGTGCTCCAGTCTCCCCTGCACGTCACCAATTCTTCATCTGAAAAAAAACAAAACATGAATTAGGACATGTCCCACACGAAGACAGATCACATTAAGTGGCCTAAATAATACATTTTTGGAATGCCTGTAGAATGTAGATGTGATTTAAGCTATAATAAGTTATATTCCACCCTTCTGTGTGCTTGTTAACACCATCTGCCAGTGAGCCGTGACCGTTTGCATTGACGGATACTTTAGAACACGGGTAGTTTTTAGGGTGTAACTTGGGGACAGATCAATTTAAGTAGCCTAAATCATATATTTTTGGAATGCCTGCAGAGTGTAGATGTGATTTAAGCTATAATAAGTTATATTCCACCCTTCTGTGTGCCTGTTAACACCATCTGCCAGTGAGCCGTGACCGTTTGCATTGACGGATACTTTAGAACACGGGTAGTTTTTAGAGTGTAACTTGGGGACAGATCAATTTAAGTAGCCTAAATCATATATTTTTGGAATGCCTGTAGAATGTAGATGTGATTTAAGCTATAATAAGCTATATTCCACCCTTCTGTGTGCTTGTTAACACCATCTGCCAGTGAGCCGTGACCGTTTGCATTGACGGATACTTTAGAACACGGGTAGTTTTTAGGGTGTAACTTGGGGACAGATCAATTTAAGTAGCCTAAATCATATATTTTTGGAATGCCTGCAGAATGTAGATGTGATTTAAGCTATAATAAGCTATATTCCACCCTTCTGTGTGCCTGTTAACACCATCTGCCAGTGAGCCGTGACCGTTTGCATTGACGGATACTTTAGAACACGGGTAGTTTTTAGGGTGTAACTTGGGGACAGATCAATTTAAGTAGCCTAAATCATATATTTTTGGAATGCCTGCAGAGTGTAGATGTGATTTAAGCTATAATAAGCTATATTCCACCCTTCTGTGTGCCTGTTAACACCATCTGCCAGTGAGCCGTGACCGTTTGCATTGACGGATACTTTAGAACACGGGTAGTTTTTAGGGTGTAACATGGAGACAGATCAATTTAAGTAGCCTAAATCATATATTTTTGGAATGCCTGTAGAATGTAGATGTGATTTAAGCTATAATAAGCTATATTCCACCCTTCTGTGTGCTTGTTAACACCATCTGCCAGTGAGCCGTGACCGTTTGCATTGACGGATACTTTTGAATACTGGTAGTTTTTAGGGTGTAACATTTAGTTAAGGGAATAACGTAGTTTAATATGAAAAAACGGTGAAGTGTTCCTTTAAGGTATACTAAGTTATATTCCACCCTTCTGTGTGCTTGATAACAACATTTGTCAGGAGGGCGTTGACGTTTGTATTGACAGATACTTTTGAATAAAATTGAAAAGCGAACCTTCAAGTTCTGGCAGCATTTGAGAACAAGTGACCCCACATCATATTACTTGGAGAGCCAGGAATTCAAAACGGAGAGGAGTCCCCTCATCCAGTTGGTGCTACAGTAAGACTCCAGCGGGAAGCACGTGGCGGAACAGTCCTCACAGCACACTGCCTGCAAACAGAGGGAAACAAAACACACAGAACATGAAAAGACCATCACTGATGCACTACTACAGCAACGATCACACAACAACAACAAGGATCACACAACAACAAGGATCACACAACAACAATCACAATCACACAACAACAACAACGACAACAAGGATCACACAACAACAAGGATCACACAACAACAACGATCACACAACAACAACAACAACACAATCACACAACAACAACAATCATACAACAACAACAACAATCACACAACAACATCACACAACAATCACACAACAACAACATGATCACACAAGAACAACAATCATACAACAACAACAACAACAACAATAACACAACAACAACAACAACAACAACGATCATATAACTATCACACAACAACAAAAACAACAATGATCACACATCACAAAACAACAACAATCACACAATCACACAACAACAACAACAATCACACAACAACAACAACAACGTTCACACAACAACAACAATCACACAACAACAACAACGACCACACAACAATGATCACACAACAACAACAACAACGATCACACAACAACAACAACGATCATACAACAACAACAATCACACATCACACAACAACAACAATCACACAACGACAACGATCACATAACAACAACAATCACACAATCACACAACAACAACAACAACAATCACAACAACAACAACAACAACGTTCACACAACAGCAACAATCACACAACAACAACAACGATCACACAACCATGATTACACAACAACAATGATCACACAACAACAGCAACGATCACACAACAACAACAACAACGATCATACAACAACAACAACAATCACACAACATCACACAACAACAACAATCACACAACAACGATCACACAACAACAATCACACAACAACAACGATCACACAACAACAATGATCACACAACAACAACAATCACACAACAACAATCACACAACAACAACGTTCACACAACAACAACAATCACACAACAACAACAACGATCACACAACCATGATCACACAACAACAACAATGATCACACAACAACGATCACACAACAACAACAACGATCACACAACAACAACAACAACAAAAATCCCCATCCAAGAGCATTTATATGCCTACAGTTAGTGCTCTTTTTCAAAAACAGTCTACAACAACCATCAGCCCACCAAAACAACACACAACAACGTCACTACCAGCGCACACAACAATAACTCATACACCACAGAACAACAACAACAACAACAGCAGTGGGGTTTCACAAAAGCAGAATTAAGACATCCAAGATAAGTGATAAAGCGAATAGCGTTGTCCGGTCATCCTTGCGCAACTCGTTTCACTAACGCCAATCCAACTATGTCAAGCCAGGTGTAAGTTTTGATATCAACGAAGTAAAGTTTTACTTTTTTGAATGGGGGATCATGACTATTTTCTAAATATGACAGTAAAAGTAATGTAAAAGTGATGTAAAATACCTGCCATTTGCCCTCCTTATCCACCTGTTGCAGTAGACCATGATGACGATGTGCTCCATACCACAGCTGTTAATGGAAGCAAGGACTGAGGTGTCAAGGCCAGCATGCTTCAGCCTCTTCAGGAAGTAGAAGAGTGGTGAGTAGCCAAACAAGGACAAACAAGGCCTTGTTTACATGCTGGCTGACACCACTCTCCTGTAACATTAAGACAGATCACATTAAGTTTGCATTGATGGACACTTTTGAGTAGTGGTAGTCTTTAGGGTGTAACATGAAGACAGATCACACTAAGTAGCCTAAATCATATATTTTTGGAATGCTTGTGAGGAGCAGGTGCCATTTATGGCATAATAAGATATAATCCACCCTTCTGTGTGCTTGATAACAACATTTGTCAGGAGGGCGTTGACGTTTGTATTGACAGATACTTTTGAATAAAATTGAAAAGCGAACCTTCAAGTTCTGGCAGCATTTGAGAACAAGTGACCCCACATCATATTACTTGGAGAGCCAGGAATTCAAAACGGAGAGGAGTCCCCTCATCCAGTTGGTGCTACAGTAAGACTCCAGCGGGAAGCACGTGGCGGAACAGTCCTCACAGCACACTGCCTGCAAACAGAGGGAAACAAAACACACAGAACATGAAAAGACCATCACTGATGCACTACTACAGCAACGATCACACAACAACAACAAGGATCACACAACAACAAGGATCACACAACAACAATCACATCACACAACAACGACAACAAGGATCACACAACAACAACAATCACACAACAACAACAACACAATCACACAACAACAACAATCATACAACAACAACAACAATCACACAACAACATCACACAACAACAATCACACAACAACAACGATCACACAACAACAACAATCACACAACAACATCACACAACAACAATCACACAACAACAACGATCACACAACAACAACAATCACACAACAACAACAACAACATGATCAAACAAGAACAACAATCATACAACAACAACAACAACAACAACAACACAACAACAACAACAACAACGATCATATAACTATCACACAACAACAAAAACAACAATGATCACACATCACAAAACAACAACAATCACACAATCACACAACAACAACAACAATCACACAACAACAACAACGTTCACACAACAACAACAATCACACAACAACAACAACGACCACACAAAAAATGATCACACAACAACAACAACAACGATCACACAACAACAACAACAACGATCATACAACAACAACAATCACACATCACACAACAACAAAAATCACACAACGACAACGATCACACAACAACAACAATCACACAACAACAACAACAATCACACAATCACACAACAACAACAACAACAATCACAACAACAACAACAACAACAACAACATTCACACAACAACAACAATCACACAACAACAACAACGATCACACAACCATGATTACACAACAACAATGATCACACAACAACAACAACGATCACACAACAACAACAACAACGATCATACAACAACAACAACAATCACACAACATCACACAACAACAACGATCACACAACAACAACGATCACACAACAACAATCACACAACAACGATCACACAACAACAATGATCACACAACAACAACAATCACACAACAACAATCACACAACAACAACGTTCACACAACAACAACAATCACACAACAACAACAACGATCACACAACCATGATCACACAACAACAATGATCACACAACAACGATCACACAACAATGATCACACAACAACAACAACGATCACACAACAACAACAACAACAAAAATCCCCATCCAAGAGCATTTATATGCCTACAGTTAGTGCTCTTTTTCAAAAACAGTCTACAACAACCATCAGCCCACCAAAACAACACACAACAACGTCACTACCAGCGCACACAACAATAACTCATACACCACAGAACAACAACAACAACAACAGCAGTGGGGTTTCACAAAAGCAGAATTAAGACATCCAAGATAAGTGATAAAGCGAATAGCGTTGTCCGGTCATCCTTGCGCAACTCGTTTCACTAACGCCAATCCAACTATGTCAAGCCAGGTGTAAGGAGTGTGCTTTACAATGACAGATACTTTTGAATAAAATTGAAAAGAGAGCCTTCTGGCAGCTTTTGAGGACAAGTGACCCCATATCATACCATTTCAAAGCCTTTGAGAGCCGGGGATTCAACACGGAGAGTAGTCCTCTCATCCAGTTGGTGCTTAGGGTCCAGCAGGAAGCAAGTGGCGGAACCGGTGGCACTGGTCAGCATCAGGACACTGGCACCCCTCTTGGGGGAATAGGTACCAAAAAAATAATCAACACTCACCTACTGGACAGAAACATAAAAAAAAACTAAGCAAACAAAGCAAAGTCAATTATCTGACCCTTAAAAGAGAATACCAACTCGCAAAATACTTAACAATAGTAAGAGACAACAACTTAAGAAAAAACATGACAAGATACAGCAGGCTCAGCAACCACATTAATCAATCAATTATCAATATCAGTATTCCACTGATTTATAGCAGAGACACTTAAAGGACTTTGTTTATAGCTATAAAGTAGATTTTGCATGTTGCAATATTTTGCATGTCTTTACATGAGATAAAATGCAATATGAAACATATTGAATAATCATTGCATTTAGGCCTTCATTTCCCATGTATCTACAATTTGAGAGGTTACATTTCAGTGTGTTACACAGCTTTTTAATATTGTTAAAGCTAAGAGTTGGATATAAAATAATAATATGTAACCAACGAAAACAATAATTTATTAAGCTAATTACCACGTAGGCTAGGATAACGTTATTGTAGGGTAGGCTAACCTACTTACACATACATGTAATTTTACTTTGAATTGGGCTAAACATAGCCATTTCCAGCATTTACACATGTGATAAAGTCTGTTGACCAATAAGCATATTTCGATCGACACAAAAAACAAACTATTATTGAATTTGACGGACGAATACAGACGTATACAAATACAGACCCTCTCTGGTTTCCTTACTAGCGCGGAATTATTTTTGCGGCGGATGCAGTCACGTTTGTAGTTTCCGTTTCTGATTTCTGATTGGCTTCTGGGATCCTAATGTGTTTGTATCGTGGTCAACCATGCACATGGGTGATAACAGCCTTCTGAACCTGCTAGAAGGCGGAGATGGCGCCTTCTAGCCCATACCTATGAGGCTGATTACGATTAATAACGCCCATTCAATGGACTGATAACGTTCGAAGCGGGTGTTGAAATAGCCATCTCTTGAAAAGTAGCCTAATGCGACAGTTGTGTGGCCGCTTTTAGCCGGTGGTTTAACAAATTATTTTAAATTGGAGATGAAGGCAAGCATATGGCCATATAGGCTATCCTCCTATCACTGTTTTGACTAGTCTTATAATAAAATAAGATTGGCATTGCCTATGCCACATTAATTCCTTGATAACGTTTCCTCTGCACTGAATGTTATTCTAAGCGTCTGCTAAATAAAAAATAAAACATCGAATAGAATGATTGTTCTCAGTCACTAGTAGCATGTTGTACCGTTGTAGCCTATGAGTTAAATGTAACATGTTTTGATGACATGGGCGTGTTGAAAGGATGCTTTTCACGTAGCCTACATGAGTTTGACAGATCAGTAGGCCAAGCTCGGACTCATGACGTAACAGAGCCGTTCTTTTGGGCTAGACCGTCCCGTTTAAAAAACCGTTGGTCCAGCTAGGTCGGGTCTATGCGGTCACAGAAGACCAGTGCTAGGTAGCACGAATGCTCCGAAGCATCCAGCCCCTGAAATGAGACACAGCTAGAGTGTTTCTGTGACGTAAAACAAATGGAACGTGTTAACTCATCTGGTTAGCCTAGAAATCTAGACGCACCCTAGCGGCAAAAAATATTTTTGCCTAGCGGGATGGTCTAGGGTCGCACCGTTGAGGCCAAGCCTGCGCTAGGCTCGAGTTCAGCCTTGCCAATCAGAACCCTCTATCTGTGTACGGAGTCCTTTAGCCCGCCTTAGCTCACCTTCGGCTTCCGATAAGACGCCAGGGGGCTGGACCATGCGTCCTCGTTCGACGAGTTGGGTTTGAGACCGTATCGCACAACCATAGAGAAAAACAAAAGATGGATGAGGCTAACGAAGCGCGCTCGTTTGGATCGGTTTCGGAAGAGTTAGACTTAGGCTTTTCTTTGAAGTTTGAGCAGAAAGAAGCACAAGTCATTCGTTTTAAAGAAGGAAGTATTTGCCGTTTTGCCGACCACCTACGATTGGTCACAAATGCTGGCCTATTACGTGCAGAGGCAGTTTGAAAGACAACTGTTCATCCCACCCACAGGCTTCAACTCTGTGAATGGTCCGACCCCAGACTATACATTTCTGTGTAGTTTGGCTTGCCAGGCTATCATCTGGTAGCTGTGCCTAGAAAATAATGACTGACCTCAGAACGTGATGAGTGCTTTGAGTTGGAGTGCAGCTTTTGGTAAGTATTCTGTTCTGACATGGCGCCAATGTAGCTTAATTAGTTGCACCCTGGAGCTCAGCCCCTCCAGCTTGAGACGAGGTTATGGAGGCAGTTGCACCCTGGAGCTCAGCCCCTCCAGCTTGAGACGAGGTCATGGAGGTACTGTAGTTACACTGTGTTGTATCTTCTGAGAGGAGTGGAGGTGTATGAAACACTAATATACAGAAGGGAGATCAGGCAGGATGGAGGCAGAGTCTTCTTGAGACGGACAGCTTCTTCTGTAGCTGATACTGCGGAACCGTCTCCTAGATGGGAGGGGGTGAAGATAGAGTGGGAGGGGTCATTTACAATGCCAGTGACATTGCGGGTGGCCCGCACAGTGTATCTTACAAGCAGTGAAGAGAGGTGCCAATTGACCCGCACAGTGTGGAGGTCTTACAAGCAGCGGAGAGAAGTGCCAATTGACACGCACAGTGTGCCTTACAAGCAGCGGAGAGAGGTGCCAATTGACACGCACAGTGTGGAGGTCTTACAAGCAGCGGAGAGAGGTGCCAATTGACACGCACAGTGTAGAGGTCTTACAAGCAGCGGAGAGAGGTGCCAATTGACCCACACAGTGTGGAGGTCTTAGGCTACAAGCAGCGGAGAGAGGTGCCAATTGACACGCACAGTGTGGAGGTCTTACAAGCAGCGGAGAGAGGTGCCAATTGACCCGCACAGTGTGGAGGTCTTATGAGCAGGTGCTTGAGAAAAGTGCCAGTTGGCCTCTCTGCTGTGCTGACCACTCTTTGGAGCAGCCTGTGTTGATGCATGTGGTCAGGACTCTATAGTTCCCCTGTAAGAGGAAGAGAGAATCTGTGTTCGGGATGGACCTTCTTCCGCTGTTGGAGGTAGTGTACAGTAGACCCTGCTGGGCTTTTTTTGCTCCCGAGACAAATCATACAAAGATGGTTGATACCAATCGCATTTCCACAACACAACAAACGCCACTGAAGCCAAACAGTGACAACACATACATTTTTTATGCAATGAAACAAGGCAAGCCTAATATAAGGCTGTGACCAACATTAGCCAACTTCAACATTTACCTTGAAGAAATAAGGCAAATGTACGTACAAATAACTGAGGAAATCTAAATTGTCTAAACTAACTAACCAACCTCTCTCGCCCATCTTCTTCAAAGAAGTGCAATGCACTCACTAAAAGAGATACTAATATTTAAGGGAAAAATTGTGTCGCTATCTTAGACACTTTTTAGAGTTTAACAGTTAAACTCCACAACGTGTCAGTTTTAACACACTTTTACATCAGCTGCTGTTTTCAAAATGTTTCATATGAGCCAGTAGAGGGCGCTTCATATCTGCATTAGTTTAATCTTGACACATCATGGAGACATGTAAACAGTTTTATCTCAGAAATACGCTGGCATAACGCCCTGTTTCCACCTTATTAATTATGGCCAGAAATCCATCTGAGATGTGTGCTATGACCTCTAGTGATCAACATAAAGAACTACATTTGCACATCATTATAGGCTACCATGTGATGGTACCATGGGTGTTAATGAGTGTTCCCTCATAAGTCACGCAATCATACTCAATTCATACATTAATTAAGTTCAT
>NC_085014.1:8475275-8482775 GCF_963854185.1 Sardina pilchardus
GTGTGTGTGTGTGTATATATGTGTCCTACATGACTATATGAGCCTCCTCCTATGAAGTGCAGTGGGTGTGGTATGACTGAGAGCTTGTGTGTGTGTGTGTGTGTGTGTGTGTGTGTGTGTGTGTGTGTGTGTGTGTGTGTGTGTGTGTCCTACCTGACTGTTCCTATGAAGAGCACTGGGTCCTGTGGGATGACGGACAGCTGACTCCTGAGGTCCTGCAGGCCGATGGAACTGGTGTTCACATCATCTATCAGCACAGTGCCCCCTGCTGGCTCAGACAGGCGGAACAGCGCCACGCCCAGAGACGACTTACCTACAAGCAAAAACGCACACACACACAAAAACCACAAAACACACAAAGCATCACACATGCATACACATCAGCATCATACAAACAAAACCGTATCATAGTATACACATAACAGCAATTAAAGGGTGTGTGTGTGTGTGTGTGTGTGTGTGTGTGTGTGTGTGTGTGTGTGTGTGTGTGTGTGTGAGTAGTCGTTAGTCAAGTCATCTAAGATTTAAGGTGTACCAGATCCAGTCCTTCCCACAATGCCGAGCTTCTCTTTTTTCTTGATGGTGAAGTGTAGATTATTGAGCACGATGGGCGTGTTGTCACGGTAACGCATGCTGTAGTTCTTGAAGGTGATGGAACCTTGTTGGGGCCAACCTTCCGGAATGTGCACCCCCTTCACCCGCCGAGGAGCTTCTGATACACAACCCTACACACACACACACACACACACACACAGACGGACAGACACACAGAAATATATCAGTTATAGTGATGCTACATTAGCTTCTGGCATGTTTCACGGTATTTGTCCAAAACTAGGGGCACAGTCTCCAAACTGAATCAGATCCATTGTGTTACCCTTTCAAAACACAACGGTGGCATACATCATTGCATAATATTCCAATACAGTGAATATGAAACATGTTTGCCCTTATGATGTATTAGATGAGATTAGAGGGGGGAAGGAGAGACAGAAAGAGTGATGAAAGAAATGAAAGATGCTCATGGATACACTGTGACCTACTGATGAAAGAGATGATGAGGGGGGGAGAAAATACGCTCATGGATACACTGTAACTGATGAAAGAGATGGGGAGGGGGGAAATAAAATGGATACAATGTGGCCTACTGAAGAAAGAGATGGGGAGGGAAGGGGGGGGGGGGACATACCGTGATGTACTCCATCAGACGTTCAACAGAGGTGAATTTGGCCTCCAGTTCCGTAGACAACCGAACAACGTATTGCAACATTCCTGTGAGCTGGAGAGAGAGAGAGAGAGAGAGGGAGAGAGACAGAGAGAGAGGGAGGCATTGAGGAGAGTGGTGGAGGTGTGTTGGTGAAGACAAAAGATCTCTGGTACCTTATTAACATATTATGAGGTCATACAGTACGTCCAAAGACAGAGAGAGAGACTCACATGCATGCCCCCACAGTGTACATGGGAGGTCACATACAGTACATGCCCCCAGAGTAGTGCTGTAGCCTTTAACACAGTCGCGCTCTCAGACGGTAGTTAAACGTTTACAGCTTTAGAGTGTTTGGATCAGTTCCACAGTGATGAAACCAGTCTGGCAGAACACACCTCATGGTGTACCAGAGGGCAGTGCTGAACTCGCTGACCTCATTGTGTAGTTCATGGTGTAATGACCTGTGTGATGTAATGACTGTGCGTAGCTCACCTTTATGGTGTAGTGATGGTGTATCTCACCTGTATGGTGCAGTGATGGTGTATCTCATCTGTATGGTGCAGAGATGGTGTATATCTCACCTGTATGGTGCAGTGATGGTGTATATCTCACCTGTATGGTGTAGTGATGGTGTATCTCATCTGTATGGTGCAGTGATGGTGATGTATCTCACCTGTATGGTGCAGTGATGGTGTATATCTCACCTGTATGGTGTAGTGATGGTGTATATCTCACCTGTATGGTGTAGTGATGGTGTATCTCACCTGTATGGTGTAGTGATGGTGTATATCTCACCTGTATGGTGTAGTGATGGTGTATCTCACCTGTATGGTGTAGTGATGTATCTCACCTGTATGGTGTAGTGATGGTGTATCTCACCTGTATGGTGTAGTGATGTATCTCACCTGTATGGTGTAGTGATGGTGTATATCTCACCTGTATGGTGTAGGAGAGGGCCAGGCCCTTCAAGGAGGGGCTGATGGTGTCTGGACTGAGCACCACGAACAGCGCCACCGTCAGGGTGACCAAGGCGGACATGAAGTCCAGCCAGTAGGATAGCCAGCGGGTGCCACAGTTGAACAGCAGGAAGTGGTTCGAGTTTGTGTCCACCATGTGTTTGAATCTATAACACACACACACACACACACACACACACACACACACACACACACACACACACACACCATTTTGTTCTGCACCACAAACCAATATTTTCCTACAGACGACAAGTATTTACATTTGGGTATTTAGCTGATATATTGTATTTATCCTTTATTTTACCAGCTGAGTCCTATTGAGATCCTGCTGTACATCTCTGAGCGTACGTGCAGTTTTCAATGTGAACTTTCAATCCATAGACCTATATATTAAATATTTTGTATGCTGAAACTTTCTCAATTTTCTTCCCATCCAGTATGGATATTATCTGAGAGGTACAGAAGTGTAGAAGCGCTAGATTTGGTGAGGTACATGACCTTGCTTTTGTCAGTATTTAGTCTGAGATTACTGAAAGTGGCCTGCTGTAAGTATTGGGTGGCTTGGGCAAGGGTCGAGCAATATAAAACTGTATCATCTGTGTAAAGTTGTATTATGGCGCTCCACAGCAGAGGCAATGGTGTTGATGTAGAAGGTGCAAAGAACTGGACCAATGATTGACCCTTGAGGGACACCTTTCTTAACCTCTGAGGAGTCTGACCATCAGCCAAAACTGTTTTCTGCCTGATTTTGTTACTCTGCAGCTAAATTTGGTTTTAACATAAATGGCAACACCACCACCCTTGCTTGGACGATGGAAAATTCTATTAATCTGAATAGAGGAATCCAAAACAGATTTGTTAAACCAAGTCTCAGATAATACTAAGATATCAGGGTCTGAGGTAGATCCGTTTCAGGAACAAGACTTGTAACATTCATATGAAGCAAACCTAGGCTATTGTGCTCTTTGAAGTCAGATGGGGTAGATACATTGATACAAGGAGATGTAGGCCACAGATATGGATTCACATTACAGACAGCAAAAGTTATTAAAGAGCTGATATGTGTATGTGTGTGTGTGTGTGTGTGTGTGTGTGTGTGTGTGTTCTTACTGCTCGATGTACTGCTCTCTCTTGTAGACGTGTATAGTACTGTGTGTGTGTGTGTGTGTGTGTGTGTGTGTTCTTACTGCTCGATGTACTGCTCTCTCTTGTCGTAGGCGTGTATAGTGCTGAGGCCCTGGATGACTGAGGTAGTGAGAGAGATCCACGGTGAACGGCTCACGTTCTCCAAACGCTTCATCTCACGGATGCTCCGCTGGAACACACTGACAAACACACACACACACACACACAGTGTTTACAAGAGAGACAGAAGAGTTCATGAAGAGTTTACTCAGGGAAATTACATATTTGCACCTGCTTGACTTGTAATTCCCTTGCAATATGCACCTCAAGACATGGTATGTACAAGCAGGCAACACTAAAGATGCATGTCTGTCATATGAGCATAGAACAGCAATAGCGGTTTCCTCCTCATGCAGATGCTTTAATGGGAAGACTGAGCAGCACGGGGGAGGGCCGTGCAGAACCACAGGAGGTGATGCGTAAAGGAACACTGTTCTCTTGTTCCATTGTGTGTATGAAAACTGGGGGTGACAGACATGTCTGTTTTGGGGTGAAAACATTCTACCTTTCAAAAGCAGGTCTAATAAAGATTGTGTTTAAATCAGTGAATAGGATACTTAGTAAAATACAAACAGGATGAAAAGGTACCACATGAACTTTCTGAAAACTGGCCAAATGGCCATTTATGGGATTTATAGGATTTAAACAAAGCATTACTGTGCTGTGAGAAAATAACATGATTGGGGGTCATAACAGATTCATTCTCACATAAATTCACACACAAACAGTAGGTAGACACTAACTAGAGGATGAGAGCGAAGGCTATTCCAAGCACGGCCACGGCGATGAGCATGAAGGGGAAGACAGCTGAGATGGTGAGGATGGTGAAGGTGACGATGAGGCAGAACTGCAGGAAGGTCTCCATGTTGAAGGGCAGAGCCGTGTCCAGCTCATCCTGGTCCTTGGAGAACCGGTTCACCATGCGGCCCGTGGGCGTCATGTCAAAGAAACTCATCGGACTGAACAGGATCTGTCAGAGATACACAGGCCAGGAATCATAGTTGTGTGTGTGCTTGTATACAAAAGTGTGTCAGTGTCACCAATCACCAATGTGATAAACCCCCAATGTAATAAAAATCTGCATCGGATCTTGCCCACATAATAATTTCCCACCAATGTAATAAACCAATAATTATCATGTTTGCATGTATTGTGTTGGTGGGATGTTATTACGTTTGTGGGTGCTACAGCGCATGTGTGTGTGTGTGTGTGTGTCTTACCTTGTGGAACATGGTGTCGTGGAGTTTGGAAGAGGCGCGTAGCGTTATCCGGGTGAAGGTGAAGCCTTTGACGAGGCTGAATACTACCATGGCAACCACACCGAGGCCGTAGACCAGCTGGTAAAACTGGAGGTCAGGGTTCAGGGAGACGTCTGTGGCCGTGCCACTCGCAATACTAGCGTTTGTCCAGTTCTGCAACACAAAACAGAACAACCAACCTAACCAGCCAGTCCTAAAACATATCTGGAATAGCACTGTGTGGTACTACATCTTCAGTATTCGTCAAAGAGTCTCAGGCAGAGTCAGCAGTCAGTCAGAATTCTCAGAGAGCTTTATTCATGGCACCGCAGACCTATGTCATGTGGCTAACAGACCTACATCATGTGGCTAACAGACCTACATCATGTGGCTAACAGACATAGTCAACACAATACAGACATCTTATATCGGCCTGAGTAATGACTTTTCCCCCTATGGTATGCCATACAGTTGACAACAAAACAACAAGTTAACCCCACAAGGTTGCATCCCAAATGATCGCCATCTGTGGTATGTTTTCAGGTCGTACTTGATCTCACACTATCTCAACAGAAACAGCGTGAGGCCCAAGACACACAACCCAAAGACGGATGTCGGACGCAAATCATCATCTCAGCCACCTTCCACCAGTACATTTCCACATGGAGAGCTAAGACTTTATTGGGCCCCAGCTTTAGGAGCTTGTCAGCTTTTGCCATAAGAAGAGCAGAGTTCTCTGTGAAATGTTTTGAGAAACTCTAAGCTACAGCAATTCCAAGACAGGTAAATACATGTATTTTTAAAGGTTTGATATCAAATTATGAACCGTCAGCTACAGCAATTCCAAGACCACCTGACAGGCCATCATTTTATATATACTGATATTGATATCAAACGATAGTGATAGAGCTTTGACGTACTGGAATATCTCTGTTTCTCACTTTTGTGTCCAGACAGCTCACCAAATGCATCTCATGTGCTGTATGGCTGATAGAAGAGAAAGGGAGGGATCAAAGAGATAGAACAGGTCATCTGCATATAGCAAAACCCTTTGTTCTTGGCCCTGCCTAAGAGTCCCAGTCAGCTGAGTTGCCTGGTTTAGTGCCAGTGCTAAGGGCTAAATATGCATTAGCACACAAACGGACTCTTGGATAGCCGTTTGGAGCATACTGTTCTGTTGTCTATGATAATGCCAGTGCCGCCTGTTAGCTATCTCTGTTGGAAACATCTAGAAACATTTTTGATCCACCATTCATCCCAGAGGTGACTAGCTAGCTTATCTCACTTATCTCATGGTGTGTGCGTGTATGTGTGAGTGTGTATGTGTGTGTGTGTGTGTGTGTGTGTGTGTGTGTGTGTGTGTGTATGTGTGTGTGTGTGTGTGTGTGTGTGTGTGTTTACCCCAGATCCTTGTTCCAGCCAGTAGCTGAGCCACCAGTTGCTGAAGGCCGTCGTCCCCACCAGCAGAAGAAAACTCAACATGACGAAGGAGATAAGAATATAACCTGGAAACACACACACACACACACACACACACACACATATATAAATGTTTTTATTTAATTCAAATAGTTTGGGAGGAGTCATTGACAAGGTGAAGGTGACAGGTCACATACAGGTCCTTCCAAGTTGTTGAATGAGTTCTACCAGTGGTCACAATGACTCACAATGATAACCACGCATACATAAAGCTACTGTATGTGTGTGTGTGTGTGTGTGTGTGTGTGTGTGTGTGTGTGTGTGTGTGTGTGTGTGTGTGTGTGTGTGTGTGTGTGTGTGTGTGTGTGTGTGTGTGTGTGACTAACCTCCTGCAGCTTTGCAGTACTGGTGGTATGTCCGCCATGTCACTGATCCCTCCTGAGCGACTTCCTGTTGGACCAGCTGGTTATCTGAATCTGCACACACACACACACACACACACACACACACACACACACTTACATTGCTTTCATTGAGTAGACATGCATGTGATTAAATATCAAAGGGGCATCTTCCACTTTACCTGTCTTGTCAGGAGTTTGTCCAGACTCTTCTCCTTTCTTCAGCTCATCTGACATGTCAAAGGCTGAGGGAGAGAGGAGACAGATGAGAGAGGCTGTAATCTAAAGGCTGAGGGAGAGATGAGGAAGATGAGAGAGGCTGTAATCTAAAGGCTGAGGGAGAGATGAGGAAGATGAGAGAGGCTGTAATCTAAAGGCTGAGGGAGAGATGAGGAAGATGAGAGATGCTGTAATCTAAAGGCTGAGAGGGAGACATGAGGAAGATGAGAGAGGCCGTATCTATCTAAAGTACCGATAGTGCTGGACCTCTGTATTGCAGACCAAAGACCAAAGACAGCTAGCGCCAGTGCTGTAAGACTACAGATCTTGTGGAAGAGCAGCTAGCATCCCAAATCTACTGCTGAAGGCGCAGAACTAACTAACTAACTTCTGCCAGAGTTGTGAAGCAGTGAGGCTGCAGTGGAACTAACTAACTAACTTCTGCCAGAGTTGTGAAGCAGTGAGGCTGCAGTGGAACTAACTAACTAACTTTTGCCAGAGTTCTGAAGCAGTGAGGCTGCAGTGGAACTAATGGCCTGTACGGACTACACGACTTTTTTGTCTTTCACAATTATCTTTTACGATTGACCATGTCAGACTAGCGATCAGAGAACCACAAAATCATGCAGTGTCGTGGCACAAGAGCGGCCACATTACAAGATCATTTATCGTAGCCTTCTCGTCGTGTGTCGTCACAGTATCAGTGTCAACACGGGAGTCGTAGGAGATTCCCCAAAAAATCTAACATGCTAGACTTTTGGTCATAACGTCTTAGAATGTCGCAGACAATAAATCGTGGGTCGTTGAACATGTCAGATGGCGTGTGACGCTTCCTCCTTCGAACATCGTTCCCG